>NC_051156.1:49715994-49994045 GCF_013339745.2 Dermacentor silvarum | reverse complement strand
CCGTCTTGACCACTTCGGTGAGCCACTCTTCAATATTTTTGATGTTCTCTTCTATGTCATGCTCTCTAAAGGCCTTCCAGTCCGTCAGCCATGCCATTCCGGTTCTGCTCGGCTTCTCTTATGGTGCAGAATTTCTAGCTGAAGGATGTGGTGATCGCTGCCGAGATTTTCTTCTAGTCGGGTCCATTCGGCCTTGGAGATACCTATTGTAAAGGTGAGGTCGGGATTTGTATCCCTGGATACACTGTTGCCTATTCGAGTCTTTAGTTTAGGATCATTCCAGAGGGTAAGGTGATTCTGTTGTGCCGAATCGTGTACTCGCGCTCCTTTCTTGGTCGTGTGCTGGTAACCCCATGCTGTGTGGGGGGCATTAAAATCCCCCATAATTACAAGTTTATGACGTTTAGATAGGCTTCTGGCTTCAGTGATGAACTTTACAAAGTCGGATAACGGATCCCTGGGTGGACTATATAAGCAGAGGACATATAGACTTTGGTGCGTCTTCTTCTCAGGTAGCACTTCCACTAGGGTGTGTTCCACGGTTGTTCCCTGGATTGTGTGATCTTGCGTGGTGAAATTTTTCTTTGTCAGGATGGCTGTTCTCTGAGATCCGGTGTGTGTATCATATCCCTGTATGCATAAATTGGTCTGATCAGTTTCTTGGATAGCGATGATATCTGGTTGTTCCTGTTTGGTCAGTTCCTGGAGGTTTGTTCTTTTGGTTCGTATAGAGCGACAGTTTCATTGCCACAGCTTCATTGGAAGTTGTGGGAATCTCTTCTTGGGATTACTCGCCATCTTTATCAATATCATTGTTATCGCCCCAGGCCATGGATTCCGGTCTGGCAGCATTATGGAGGTCTTTACGTGCTTTCTTGCGAGCCGTGTCGGTGTTGTTGAGCAACTTTTCTACTGTGGCTTTCGTTACGCGGTTCTGCTTGGCATAGGACATGAAGTTGCTGAGGTCTTGGAGGGTAGCATGGATAGGGGCAAGCTGAGTGGTGATGTGTTGCTGGAGCTGTTGTGTTATTTCCTTTGCAAAAGTGGTCATGGCCTCCTGTATCTGCTTCCGGACCTCCATTGTTACAATTTCCTTGATTCGTTCTTCCGTAAGGGGCGGTGGGATGTTGGGCATTCCTTGAGGTTTCGAGGCTTGATTGGCGGTTTCTTGTTCTTTGCACCTTTGTATGAGCTTGTCAATGAGGGCTTGTTGATTTTGGAGTTGTGCTCGCAGATCTCGTTCGGTTTCTGTGGTTTTTGTGCTCGCGTGTTTCCCCCTGCAGCGTCTGCATACGTGACTCGCTTTTGTGGGTTGCGGGTACGTGATCCGGACCGTGATCTTGACCGGGTTCTTTCGTCTGCTTGACCGCCTGTTGATTTGGAGTCACTTCTGGATATTCGTGGACTGTGTACTGAGGTACTGCTTGATTCGGATAGTGCCGGAAAGTCGGAGTCGGAAGTTGAGTTCCATCTGCGTTGCTGCTCTTGGTTCTTGTTTTCCCAATTTGTGATTTGTGAGAACTGGATTTTTGTGTTTCTGAAGAGACCTTAGGGCTTTGACAACACTCAAAGTGTCTGTATAGATTATTGCCTTGTTGAGGCTTATCTGTCTAATTTGCTTGACTGCTGACATGATTGCGTGCGTTTCAGCTGTAAAGATGCTTGTGTTCCTGTTTAACACTCCAGATATTGAGCAGGATGGGCCTAAGGGTGCATAGGATACACCGGCTACGGACTTTGACGCATCTGTATACTATTCCGCGCAAGACTACTTCGCCTGTAGTTCAAGGAAGTGGCTGTGTACAAGTAGTTGTGGGCCTTGTTTAGTTACATCAATGAACGATGTATCGCAGCCTATGCTTCGCCACTCCCATAGTGGTGGTAGTCTATTCTGCAGATTTACTGTGGCGCTCAGTAAGGGGATATGCTTTCTTTAAAGAGTTGCCTTATTCGCAGAGAAAATGGCTTTTGCACTGTTGGCTTATGTGCAAATAAGGTTTCGGTTGACGTGTCATTTACTACACGGTTACAAGGATGTTCCGGATCAGCTTGTGTCTATAAGAAGTAGATAAAGCTAATGTATGACCTCTGCAGTTGTAGTGACCATTCATTTGCCTCGACGTAAAGGCTCTCCACTGGACTGGTTCTAAATGTGCCAGTTGCCAGACGGATGCCCAAGTGATGTACCGAGTCAAGGGTTCTAAGCGCGCTATGTGTAGCCGACTGGTATATTGGCGCGCCATAATCTAGCCGAGATCTCACGAGACTTCTGTACAAGTTCATAAGACACTTTCTGTCGCTTTTCCAAGTGATATGGGATAAAATCTTTATTATCTTCATTGCTTTGAGGCACTTACCTTTGACATGCTTCAGATGTGGAATGAATGTTAATTTTGTATCAAGTATAATGCCTAAACATTTTTGTTCCGTACTAACTGCAAGTTGCTGTCCACTTAGATGTATACTTGGATCAACAGCTATGCCTCTTTTCCTAGAGAATAACATGCATGTACTCTTTTGTGAATTAAATTTAAGTCCATTGTGATCGGCCCATGTACACAGTTTCCTCAGTGCAAGCTGAACCTGCCTCTCACAGATCCCTAAGCTACATGATTTGTAGCCAATCTGTATAGCATCTACATATACTGAATATGATATTGCTGGTGGTATTGATGCACGCAGGGAGTTCTATTTAATGATAAACAGGGTGCAGTTTACAACACCCCCTTGAGGCACGCCCGTCTCTTGAATGTATAGCTTAGATATTGCATTACCGACTCTCACACGAAAGGTGCGGTCTGACAGGTAGTTTTCAATGACATTTAGCGTGTTGCCTCTGATGCCCATTGCCCACAAATCATGTAAAATTCCGTAGCGCCATGTGGTATCGTATGTTTTTTCCATATCCAGGAGCACCGAAAGAAAAACTGCTTGTGTACGATTGCATCTGTTATGTTTGCTTCGAGGTGCACAAGATGGTCAGTTGTCGATCTTCCGTCCCTAAAGCCACACTGGTATGGGTCAAGGAGCTTATTGCTTTCTAGTAAGTGTATAAGACGCCGATTTACCATTTTTTCGAATAACTTGCCTAGACAGCTTCTCAAACCTATTGGCCTGTAACTGTTTACTAGAGAACGTTCCTTTCCTTCTTTGACGACTGGCACTACGATTGCTTGGTTCCAGCTACAATTAAGATAGGTTTCCTGTAGCCCAGATACTACTGAAGAGAGAAAGAAGAACGAATTGTGCCTCCAGGTGCATGTTCTTTATCATTTCATAATGGATTCTGCCAGCTCCAGGTGCAGACTTAGTACATGAGTTTAATGCGGCTCTGAATTCAGCAACGGTGAATGGAAGGTTATAGGGTTCACTACGGCTGCATTTGCGGTCCAGTGGTTTCTTCTCAGCATTTTCTTTATATCTTAAGAACTCCTTTGAGTAATGTGCGGAACTTGAGATGTGTTGGAAGTGTGCGCCGAGAGCGTTTGCCTGGTCTTCCAAGCTTTTCCCCTGGTCGTTGACCAAGGACAGTGAACCTATATTCTGACCTTTTATTCTTCTCAACCTAATCCAAACCTTTGCTTCATCGGTATATGAATTTATGCCACTCAAAAATCTCTCCCATCTTTCTTTTTTTGCCGTTCCTCTAGTGCGTCTACCACGCGACTTTATCTGCTTGAAGTTGATAAGATTTTCAGCAGTTGGATACCGGCGGAACAGCCCCCCCGCCTTGTTCTGGTTTTTCCGTGCTCGACTACACTCCTCGTTCCACCATGGTACGCGTCTTTTGTTTACACCGCCACTTGTCTGTGGTATGCTCTGTGAGGCAGCTTCTATTATAAGGTCAGTAAAATACGCTGCAGAGTCATCAATGCTCAAACTATCTAGATAATTGCGTGATATTTTTGTGAGATTGCGAAATTGTTCCCAGTTGGCCGATGCCAGTTTCCATCGTGGGATACTAGGCAAGGGTGGTTGCGAGGAATCGTCTTCTTGCAGCACAACAGGGAAGTGGTCTCTTCCGCACGGGTTTTCAATGACCGTCCACGTAAAAGAAGAAAATAAAGTCGGGGAACATATCGCTAAATCAATAGATGAAAAACTTCTGTGAGCTTGGCTAAAATATGTGGGTTTCTTTTTGTTTAAAAGGCAATCTGCAGAGGTGAGTAAAAATTTCTCAATGAGACATCCACGAGCATTATGGTATGATGAACCCCAAAGCGGATGATGTGCATTAAAATCTCCCATTAAAACGTACGGTTCAGGTAGTTGGTTTATCATTGCTATAAAATCAGCACTATTCAGGCGGTAGTCAGGAGGAATGTAAATGGAGCATACAGTAATCAGCCTCTGCATCATCATCACTCTAGCCGCTACGACTTCGAGATCAGACGTGAGTTTTAAATGCTTAGATGCAACATATTTTTGCACAATTATTGCCACTCCTCCCGCATTGTGGCTTCCTGTATTTCTATCCTTTCTGAATACATTGAACTGGGTTAGGATATTTGAATGTTTGGAGCCCAGGTGGGTCTCTTGTAGGCACAGGACTGTTGGCCTGTGCTCATCTAGTAGTCCGTAGACATCATCCAGGTTTTTTATGAGTCCTCTACAATTCCAAGACATAATCCCACTTGACGCCATTTTAAGTGGAAGTGGTAGAAAAATAAAGGTCTGTTTACTAGCGAGAAATAACGTATGTGTGAAGCAAGGACTTCTAACCTAGCCACCTAGGCTGTAGAATCCGTCCCTGGACCTGTAATGTTTTGTTTTTCTTTTTTGGCACGATCAGAAGAATCGCGCCGCGTTCTTGGTGACGATGCCACCGAAGTGCTAGCTCTTGTATCCATGGCCTCGTCAGAGGCGCTGGAAGCTCGGCCTCGGGCCACGTTAGCACATGCGTCAGGCCGTGCTGCAGAAGCAGGGGACTTGAAGGCCGCGAGCTTGGTGACCTGCTGGTCCTTCTTTGAGTTGAGCGGAGCAGTAGGGGCTGCTACCACAGGGGGGACAGATTGCACGACCACCGGCGCACCATGTGTGAGCCGGAGGGGCGCAGGAGGCCGTTGTGGCGCTACCCCCAGGCGCGCCACTTCGGCATAGGTGACATTGGGCAGGCACGACACCCGCCTTCGTGCTTCCTTGAATGATACGTTTTCTTTGACCTTAACAGTGACTATTTCTTTCTCTTTTTTCCAGGTAGGGCACGACCGCGAGTACGCGGGGTCCTCGCCATTGCAGTTTACACAGTGTAGAGTATTCTGGCAGCTTTCAGCAGGATGGTCATTACCACTCCATTTGGCACAGGTTAGCCTGCCTCGGCAGTTTTTCGAGCTATGGCCAAATCTTTGGCATTTGAAACAACGAAGAGGGTTTGGGACATAGGGCCTCACCCGTATTTTTACATATGCTGCTTCGATAGACTGAGGCAGAGTACTTGAATCAAAAGTAAGGATTATATGCTTTATGGTATCTCCTTATTGTCACGTCGAATCTCAATTCTCTGGACGTCAATTACAATTTTGTTCTTTCCATTCTTCAAGTAGTTCCGTTTCACTCAAGTACATAAGGTCATCTTCAGAGATTACTCCACGGACTTTGTTTAGCGAGCGGTGTGGGCTTACAGTGATGGGAATATACCCAAATGCAACTAGGCTATCTAGCTTATTGTACTGCACTTTTTCTCGGTGTTCTACAAGCAGATCGCCACTTACCATCATAGTTATTTTGTACCCCGGTCCGATGGTGTCGGCGAGGCACCTTGCAACTAAGAATGGTGAGATTACTCTTGCCGTTACGTCCGCTTTCTCGCAGTGAATGATATGGAACTTCTGGAAGTTCTCGTGGCTCTTTCCAAAAAACTTAAACACTTCATCGGTGCGCCCTCGTTTCGAAGGGCGATTAAGGGTAGAGGGGGCAGGTGTTGCCATACTATATTGTTCAATGTTCGGCAGCGATGCCAGTCACCCACCATCGAGCCCAACAAGGGGGCGTGCGGGACTTGTTTGGTTCTGTACACGCCAACTGTACATCACCACTATAACGAAATATGTACAGCCAAGGTTGGTTGTACCACACAAGGTTAACCCTTGCTGCCGGGAAGATAGGAAGTAAAAAGAAGCGAAAAGAGGACAGGAAAGAATAAAAGTGAGAGAGAAAGACGAAGATTGGAGAGGAGCATAGGAAAGGGCAACTACCGATTTCCCCCGGGTGGGTCAGTCCGGGGGTGCCGTCTACGTGAAGCCGAGGCCAAAGGGGTGTGTTGCCTCCGCCGAGGGGCCTTAAAGGTCCAAACACTCAGCGTTGGCTCAACCCCCAGGATCCCCTTTTCCCCGAACACGGCTAAGCCGCGCACAGTTAGACACGGGAGGGTCTAACCCTCGTGTGCTCGGGTACGTGGTGGCGCAACTCACCAAACGCCTGCTTACGCAGACCCCCCTGCGGGATCAAGTAGTATCGTAAAATAATTTCAAACATAATATAAACATGTTTGTTATGTTGCCTACTGGCAATAAGGCTTTCCCAATCTACTCCAGGCAGGCTAAAATCACCAAGCAGAACAATTTTGTTTCTTTCATGCATGCGCATTTCTATATTCAGCCTTTCTAATATATCTGGTGGGGATCGGGAGGTCTATAAAAAGCGTATACCATAAAACTGTGACCCCGGCAAGAGATTTTAACGCGCAGGCATTCGAGGTCAATAACGTCGACCAGTAAAACAGCCTGAACGCTATATTTAATTAAAATCTTCACACTACCACCCCTAGTGTACCGGTCCTTACGATAAGCTTTGTAATCAGGAGGAAAATTTTCGTTATCGCATATTTCCTCGTTCAGGCAGGTCTCTCTTAAAACAGTTACGTGAAGATCGTACTGTAGTAGCAGGATCTTTAAGGTCTCGTTTTTGTTTTTGACACTGCGAGCCTGTACTACAGTCAACATTCGGAGACGTTTATAAACTTCACAGGCATTGTGTCAATCGCGAGATAATACGCATGCATTACCTGGCTCACCTTCCACAGGCGTGTATGATACGTTTTTTAAAGCTTTCACACGTTTGTTTAGCGATTCACCCCACCTTATCCAAACGGTGGCCATGCTGTAGATTTCCTACATTTATTTGACTGCCCTAAGGTCCCCGATTGGAATTACATGGGAGGGATGGGGGGGGGGAGGATTTCGCGAAAAACAAACATATCATGCAACGCTACAACGTGGAGAAAACGATTATAGTCAGAAGAACAAGAATGCACAGTCGGTGAACATTGGTCATAAAAATTACGCAGGTAAAATATCCAAATCATAAAGTATAACATTACTTACGACACCGCCAGGAATAACAATGATTGCTACATGTAACAGGGAATTCACACTTAGGTAATATTTCGCACAGAAATACTGAATACCTCTTTGTACCTAAAGAGGAAAGGTTTACGCATTTACAAACAATCATTTTCTAAATGACAAGTAAACCCGTCTGAAAGGAATATGTTCCAGTTAGTTCGGTAATGCATTCATACAGGTTAGGGCGTTCCAATTTTACATTGAGAATGCAAGTGGCGAGTTTTGATAATTATTTGTGCCGGCGAAAATGGGCTGTACCTTGTGTACATGGTCAACACGCAATGAGATGTGTGCTCGTGGCGAATATGGTTGCGGGGAAATGGTGGCGTGCTGTGATAAAGGGAATACAAAAAGATGACCGTGCCTACTTTCTACCCATGATGATGATGATGATTGCATTTTATTGGCGCAAGGGCATCTAAGGCCAAAGAGCGCCAGGGCTTGTGTCTTGGTTTATCTAATTGTGAGTTTAAAACTATGATTTAAAATAAAGGCTGTAAAGAGCCTCTAAAATAATCTCTCAATAAATAAAATAAAATCTGTCTAATATAATCTCTAAAATAAATATAACATCTTAGCTGTGTTGCGTACCGGCACACATGTTTAATTATTGTGGATAGTCCGAGACCCTTGCTGTACAATTCTTGCTTACGCAAGAAGTGGGAGGGCTCAGATATACATACTTTAGTGCATCAGATTGTACCTCACCTGTGAGGCACAATCTGACGATTAGGATGGAATGAGATGATTTCTAGAAAATTAGCTTGTGCAAGGTAATTAAGCACTCTTTTAAAGTTAAAAAGTGCATCTTCTGATAAGAACATCGAGGGATGGGGAGGTATTTGGTATTTATAAAGTTCCTTAAAATGAGCCACTCTCTCTCGGTGAAGTTCAGGGCATTGAATGAGGACATGTAGAACTGTTAGGTTCTCACCGCAGCGTGTGCACGTCGGAGGGTCAGTTGCAGTCAAGAGGTATTTATGTGTCCCATAAGTGTGTCCTATTCTAAGTCGTGCCAAGGTGACTTCGGTGTGTCTATCAAGCTTCAGTGGGAAAGATTTGGTTAGTTGTGGTTTGAGCAGGTGCAGCTTATTTTTATCTTCTTTGTCCCACTCAGCTTGCCAATGTCTACGGAGCGCCTTTCGTACCGCAGGTTTCAGGTCTATACCAGGTACCCAGCTTACATCAATTGTGCCCCTATGAGCCGCTTCTCCAGCATTTTTGTCCGCCATTTCATTGCCTGCGATCCCAGAGTGGCCTGGAACCCAGCATACAACAAGACCAAGGTTTAGTTTATACGCTACTTGTATGTGTTTGAAGAGTTTGTTTAATACGGGGTTTCGGCTTGCTTTGCCACAAGACAGGGCTGTGACAACGCTTAAAGAATCTGTGTATATTATAGACTTTTGTATCTTGTGCTGTACTATGTATTCAACAGTGATCAGAATACCGTATGCTTCCGCTGTAAAGATGCTGCTATGGGTATGCAAGGTTTTAGAGTTGGAGAAGTTTGGGCCATGGGCTGCACATGATACCGAAGTTGCAGACTTTGAAGCATCAGTAAAAAATGCCACAGATCTATACTTGTCTTCAAGGGCCAAGAAATGTTGCTGAATGAGGGCACTTGGACAACTCTTTTTGCTAAGCTCTTTAAAGGACAAGTCACAGGTGACTGGGCATTGCTCCCAAGGTGGGTTAAGTTCAGCGTAGTCAGTTTCCTGCAGATCTGTGAAAACTATTGCAAGTTTTTCCGCAACAGACCTCACTGCTAGCGGGAACGGCGGGGCGTGTGAAGGCCGGTTTAAATACAACTGATTTGTTGACTGATCATTTATGAGTGCTTTGCATGGATGTTGTTTTAGCGACATGATTCTTATTGCATAGGTGACTCAAAGATACGTACGCTGATAATCCAGTGGCCACTGATCCGACTCTGCATAGAGACTTTGGACCGGGCTGGTACGAAAGGCACCAAGTGCTAGGCGGATACCCAAGTGATAGACAGGGTCAAGTAGCTTAAGTCTTGTCTTTGAAGCTGACTGGTAAACAATATATCCATAGTTTATGCGCGACAACACAAGGCTTTTAAAAAGAGATAGGAGACAATACCTATCTGTTCCCCACGATTGGTGAGATAGAATCTTTAAAATGTTCATAGTTTTAAGGCATTTCAGCTTCAACTGTTTTATATGTTGAATAAAGGTGAGCTTAGCATCAAAGATTACACCCAAAAACTTTTGTTCTTTCGCTACGATCAGGCTTTTCCCATTCATCGAAATGCATGGGTCAGGACATACCCCTCTTCGTCTGGAGAAAAGCACACAAGTAGTCTTTTCTGCATTGAATCGGAAACCATTTTCATCTGCCCATTTGGCGAGCCGATTAACACTTAACTGTATCTGCCGTTCACATATGGACAGGTTGTAAGATCTGAAACTGATTTGGATGTCGTCCACATAGACAGAGTAAGATATCGTAGGTGGTATAACAGAGCGGAGAGAGTTCATTTTAATTATAAAAAGTGTGCAGCTTAGCACTCCCCCCTGTGGTACTCCGTTTTCCTGAACAAAAGTGCGCGATAGTTCGGTACCAATTCTTACGCGGAACTTCCTTTCAGATAGGTAATTTTGCAGAATGTTCAGCATACTACCACAAATTCCATAGGACGACAGGTCTTGCAGAATACCGTATCGCCAGGCAGTGTCATATGCCTTCTCAAGATCAAAGAATACAGATAGACAGTATTGGTTGTGTACAAATGCATCACGTATATATGACTCAAGGAGAACAAGATTATCAGTTGTAGACCTCGCTCTTCGAAAGCCAGATTGGTGAGGGTCCAATATACCATTATATTCCAAAAAGTAGACAAGGCGGCGGTTAATCATTTTTTCAAATACTTTAAGTAAACAGCTAGTGAGTGCAATTGGTCTGTAACTGTTAACTAAGGAAGGGTCTTTGCCGTGTTTGAGTATTGGTAAGACTATTGCCTCTTTCCAAGATGAAGGTATATGACCAGTTGCGAAGATTTTATTGTAAAGACCTAAGATACAGTTTAGGGTCTCATCAGGCAGATTGTTTATTATTTCATATGTTATTCTGTCAGAACCTGGAGCTGAGCTGCCACAAGAGCCTAGGGCAAGCTTGAGTTCATGGTATGTTAGTGGTTTGTTGTAGCCTTCTGATGACGACTTGCTTGGACGCAGAGGAATATTTTCAGCTATTCTTTTATGGTGCAAGAACTTTTCGGAATAATTTTCCGAGCTTGATACCGTCTCAAAGTGCTCACCGAGAGTGTTTGCTTGATCTTCTATTGTATCACCAGAGCCAGTGATGAGAGGAAAAGAATTTTGGCGTTGTCCTTTTAGTTTACGTACCCTATTATATACTTTGCTCGCATCCGTGTACGAGTTTATTGAGGACACGTAACGAGTCCAGCTTTCTCTTTTGGATATTCGGCGGATACGGCGGCCATTCGCTTTGCACCGCTTAAAATTTATTAGATTTTCTGTTGTTGGGTAGCGTGAAAATCTGCTCCATGCTTTGTTCTGGTGTTTCTTTGCAATTTCACACTCTTTGTTCCACCACGGTTTTGGGTTCACTTTATCTGTGCGCGACTCAGGAATGCAGTTTTGGGCAGAACAGAGGATATGTTCAGTGATGTAGCTTGTCAGTTCGTCTACACCTAGGTGGTCCACATCTTCCAGGCACAGTGTACATAGGTTTTTAAATTTTGACCAATCTGCACTATGAAGTCTCCATTTTTTAGGGTAAGCTGGTCCATCGTGCCACTTTGTTGTTTCTAGGAGTGTTGGGAAGTGATCGCTCCCATATGGATTAATAATAACTTTCCATTCCAGGTATGGAAGAAGTGATGCTGACCCTATGGCTAAATCTATACATGAGTACGTGTTGTGTGTAGAACTGTAAAAAGTTGGCTCTGCCTTGTTAAACAGACAGGCTCCAGATGAAAGAAGGAACTTTTCTATTGCCCGTCCTCTCACGTCACATCTTGAGTCACCCCAGAATGCGCTGTGAGCATTAAAATCTCCGAATACTATATAGGGTTCAGGAAGCTGGTCAATCAGCTTTTCAAATTCTGCTGTATCAAACCGTTCATCAGGTGATATATATATGGAGCAAACAGTTATAAGATGATTGAACAATATAGCCCGAACAGCCACTGCCTCGAATGAAGTCTGGAGCGAAACATGCTGGCATGCTACTGACTTTTGGGCTATGATTGCCACACCGCCTGAAGAAGATTCACCATTATTTCGATCTTTACGGAAAACTATGTATTGTCTTAAAAAGTTCTTGTGTGTGGACTTTAAATGTGTTTCTTGAACACAGAACAGTCGTGGCTGATATTCCTTCAGTAGATCTTTGACATCATCTAGATTGTGAAATAGGCCCCTGGCATTCCACTGAATTATTTGAGTAGCCATATTAGGAAGGAGTTGTGTTGTCTGTGTTCAAGAGCACTTGGTAAGGGTAGGTAAATATGTATATAAGGACGGTAACCGTTTAGGTTACCGGTCCCTTTCCCGGCGCAGTTACAGGAAGTTTATCCTTCTTTGTGCGCTCCAGAGAGCGCTGTTCTTTTGGCGTCGATGACGCCGGGGTTCTTGGATCGACCTCCATAACCTTCTCTGAGGCGCTGGAGGATCGAGAACTAGGCGCTGAAACTCGCGTCTCAGGCCGTGGAGTTCGGTTTAGCTTTGGGACCTGCGGAACCGAGGTCTGCAGGCCCACCTTCGGTGATGATGGAGCAGCACTTGCTGCTGCCAGCAGGGGAGCGGGCGGAGTTATTACCGGACCACTGACAGTGACCGCGGTAGTCTCCCGAGGCATTTGTGACGCTGCCCCCTGTCGCGCCACCTCGGAAAAGCTGGGGTGATCTAAGTATGAAAGGCGTTTCCTTGCTTCGTGGAATGTTAGATTTTCTTTGACCTTCAATGCAATGATTTCTTTTTCTTTCTTCCATTTAGGGCACGTCCTAGAGTAAGCTGGATGGCTTCCATCACAGTTCACACAATCTGGAGATGAGTCGCAAGTGTCTGATGGATGATCATTCGAGCTGCATTTCGCGCAAGTCTGCTTTCCTCGGCATGTCTGAGATCCGTGCCCATACCTCTGGCACTTAAAGCACCGTCGAGGATTTGGAATGTACGGCCTGACACGGACTTTGATGTAGCCTGCTTCTAGTGTACTAGGGAGCACACTAGTTCCAAAGGTTAGTACAATGTGCTTTGTTCGAAGTTGTTCATTATTCCTGCGGATTAGGATTCTTTGTACTTTAATGACATTTTGTTCCTGAAAACCTTCAAGCAGCTCTTCGTCACTAAGGTCCAAGAAGTCATCTTCTGAAATTACTCCACGGCTCGTGTTCATGGTTCGATGTGCCGACACAGTGACTGCTACATCGCCAATGCATTTCAAGTCATTCAATTTCTCAAATTGGGTTTTGTCCTTTAATTCAAGGAGCAGGTCTCCATTGGTCATCTTTGTGGCTTTGTAGCCCGGTCCTATCGTGTTTGCGAAGGATTTCGCCACCATGAAAGGGGAGAATTTACGCACGCTCGTGTTGCCTTCACTGTGGATTACATGGTACTTAGGAAAGTGTTCTTCGTTGTTTTTCAAAAAGAATTGAAAGGTTGCATCGGTGCGCCCTCTTTTCAGAGGGCGATCAAGGGAAAGTGGTTTACGGGAAGCCATAATATAGGGATCGTGAGTTCGGCAGCAGCGCCAACCGCCCACCACCGAGCCCAACATGGGGACGGAGCAAATCTTGCGAGCAAGACAAGCCCTCGCCAGTTGTACGGTGCTACTATAACCCAATCTGGAGTACCCAAGGTTGGCCACCCACACAAGGTTAACCCTCGCTGCCTGGAAAGTCGGAAGTAAATAGAAGAGAGGAGAAGACAGGAAAGATTGAAAGGTAGAGAGAAAGACGCAGATTGGAGAGGGGGACAGGAAAAGGCAACTACCGATTTCCCCCGGGCGGGTCAGTCCGGGGGTGCCGTCTACGTGAAGCGGAGGCCAAAGAAGTGTGTTGCCTCCGCCGGGGGGCCATAAAGGTCCAAACTCCCGGCATCGGCTCAACCCCCAGGATCCCCTTTTCTACGGACACGGCTAAGCCACGCTCGGTTAGACGTGGGAGGGTCCAACCCTCATGTGCTCGGGTCCGTGGTGTCGCAACACACCAAACGCCTGCTTACGCAGACGCCACTTTCTACCCATGGTAGGAATTAGAAGGTCAAGTGACATTCAGCTGGGGGACGGTTTGATGTAGTGAATATGAAGACTGAGGTAATCTGACTGTTTTATTTTCAACTGATTCCAGAAAATTAGTATGAACTGTGTGATGTATTGCGCGAAAGTGGGAATTGCGCTGAAATAATTGGCGTGTATTCTAAGAACGACCCAACTGATGAAATATACGCGAATATTCTCATATCGCAACTGGCCAAATATAAGTGCCTTTCGAGCAGTCGGAGTTTTTGAAGGTGATAGCTTTAAAGGCCCCGTGTCGCAAAAAATCCGGTGTCGGCGTCTGGCTGCACGCGACTGTAGGCGAAAAATAGAAAAAAATATTCCGAACCACGACCGCGCAGGCCCTCCGCGTGGCGCGAGGGCGATACCCAAATAAATCAATTACAAGTACAAGTTAAAACACAACCTACAGACACGATAGCCTCGGATTGTAATTTGGATATATGAGAAAACGTAACTCTGTTTCGCGGAAACTCAAACGCAAACCTCTTTTCCAGCGTTTCTATCATTCCTAAAGCGACGCGTCCCCCTCGGCTCCACGTCCCCCTCCGCGGCAGCGGCGCGTGGAGGTGAACGTGGAGAAAAAACAATAAAAGTGCATTTGGCGTGAAGCGTGACAAACAGTCAGGGGTCTTTGAAAGCTATAGCGTTCCACCTTTAAAGGGCCCCTAAACCATCCAGAGGTTGAAATTTAGATGTGGTGTTGCAGTAGTGCACCAGTCTGCAACGAACACGTACCCGCGAGAATTTCTCGAAATAGTGCCGTAATAGCGGAGTTACAAGCGTTTGATGATTGATTTGAACATGATCGATTTTTTTTTACCATTTTTGCTTGCTCATGTATAAAACTGCTATTTGCTTTTTCGGTTTGTAGTGTTTTTCTTATATTCAATTTTTGTGGCATATCTCTAAGCCAACATTGTATTGCATTCAAATGTTTTTTTTTGTGTTGTCGGTCCTGAATTAGTGCCTCTGCCTGCCGCTGCTGCCCTCAAACTGGGTTTTAAGGCCCGTCAAGTTGCTTTGTGCAACTTTTTCCTTAAATCCCCCATAAACTGTACGTTTATGGAAATAAAGGAAAATTCAAATTCATGAAATTCTGCCCTCGCTCGTTTCGCTCTTTCCTTCGCTACTCTCCTCGTCGGCTGGTCTCTCCTCCTCACCGAGTGCTCCTCCAAATGTTACGTGACATACGTCATCGCCAACGCGCTGCAGCACTACACGCGTGCGTAAGCCGGGAGTTAACGTCGTCTACTGCCGCCGTGAACCGGTGTTCATGTGTGTACTCTGCCGCGTCTACGAAGCGCGTAGTCGTCTTCCCACCAAAGGAGTGCAGCAGTGCCTTGGCGCGGGCATGGCGTCGGCCCCCGTTACATTCGGGGTGCATGTTTCGAGGGATAGGGGCGACTATTAGCGTGTCGCTGATATCGGTTGGAATGGCCTGTCCCTGAGGGTGTTGGAGGTGGTAATTAAAGCCTTGTTTCTGGAGGATGTACCGACTCGTGGCTGTCAGGGACATGCGTTCGAGTTGCGAGGCTCTTTGCGCATCCACGTTTTCCTCAAGCGTATTGTACACCCCCAGCTGTAGCAGACGAGCAGAGCTCGTGGACTCCGGTAGGCCAAGTGAAATCTTGTAAGTCGTGCGTATGAGGGTATTGACATTCCATTTGATGACATTCCAGTTGTGGAAGGCAACCACATAAGTAATGTGACTGATTGCGAAGGAGGGTATAAGGCGCATGATGCTGTCCTCCTTCATGCCCGTGTGCTTATTTGTAATGCGTTTGATCAGGCGGGTAGCCGCTGTAACTTTGCCTTCGATATTGTGAATAGCTTCTGCGTTTGACCCATTGGCTGTTATATGCATGCCGAAGATGCGTATCTTCGGGACTCGGATAATACAGGAGCCGTATTGCGTCTACAGGAGCATTTCCTCACATTGGCGCGATTCGCCGGTAGGCTTAGACCGGCGGCGCCAGCGGTAGAGGAGCAGCTCCGATTTGAGTGGAGATAGTCGGAGACCCGTGTCTTGGAGGTAGGTTTCTACTGCAGAGAACAATGCTTGTAAGGGTGCATTCTATCTGGCCGTCACTGCCCTTGTCGACCCACAGGGTGATGTCGTCTGCATATAAGGTGTGATGGAGGCCATCAATCCCGTCGAGGTAGATCAGGCGATCGAGCATCACGAGGTTGAAAAGCAGCAGTGATATGACCGACCCTTGAGGAGTGCTGGCGCTTCGTAGTGAATGTTCATCGGATGTCATGCTGTCGACTGCGAGGGTGACTGTGTGGCGCGATAAGAAGTCTCTAATGTAGTTGTAGCTTCGCTCGCCCATGTTCAGCTTGTTAATTCGGCTCAGGATTGCTGCATGTGCTACATTGTCGAATGCCTTTTCCAGATCCAGGCCAAGGATGGGTCAGGTGCCGCTCGTTGGGTCGTTGATGATCTGGTGGTAAAGCGGGAGCATAACATCTTGAGTGAAGAGGTGTGACCGGAAGCCCACCATAGTAGGCGGGTAGGCTCCAGTGTCATCGAGGTGGTGGTTGATACGGGTGAGGAACGTGTGCTCTATCACCTTGCCAACGCAGCATGTGTGGGAAATGGGCCTCAAGTGATCGAGGCTGGATGGTTTGCCTGGCTTCGGTATCAGGACTGCCTTAGAGCGTTTCCACGCCTCTGGGATGCGACCCGTTCACCAGCATTTGTTCACGTATGCCGTAAGAGCGGTGATCGAGGCGTCATCGATGTTTCCTAGAGTCTTGTTCGTAACCTTGTCGGGACCAGGTGCTGATATGCCATTAAAATGGTGGAGAGCTCCGCGGATCTCTGACTCGTGAAATTCTTCATCGAACATCGCATTTGGCTTGCAGGTGTAATCTCCGTGTTGAACATCGGGTCGTCGAGAGTAGTACTTGTCTAGCAGGTGTGTCACGATCTGTTGATCAGTTGTGGCAGCCTGTTCCTTGTGCAAAACGCGCTGCAGGTTGGCCCACTGAGCATACTTGTTCGGCGTTTCCCCCTAGAGGCATGAAGGAGACGTCACGTGCTGCCATTGCGCAGCTGCCAGTCGACTGCGTTGCAGATGTCGTACCACTGCTGGCGGCTTAAGGCCCGTAATGTAATTCCAGCTGGCGATTTTTCTGTGCGATCTTCTTACGAAGCTTTCGTTTGTGCCGTTGCTTCTTCTATCTTGCGTGTAGCGATGTATTGGCTTCCCAGAGGAGGGCTAGTGGGCTGTCGATCATGTCAACCTGGAGTTCGGCTGCGACCCTCGTGTCACCCTGTTCATGTCGCCTTGAGGGTCTCAATCCATGCCTCGATGTCATCAATGGTCTCCTCGCCTCTCTGTTCGACTCGATGCTTTCGGAACTTGTCCCAGTCGGTCCATTAAATAGCTTAGGGAGAGGGGGTGTGCCCGCCTGAGGAATTCGTGTTTCTATGATAATGTGGTCACTACCGTGATCTTTAAAGGTATTGCATCACGTTGATTGGGGCACATTTCGGACCACCGTCAGGTCCGGCATCGTGTCCCGTCCCTTTGACGGGCCCGTGCGGCTTGGCGCCGTGGGATCGATAATAAGAGTTAGTTCTGAGCCATGCAGGTCCTGCCACACACGTCTGCCTTTGGTTGTAGTGTAGCAGGCCTCGTTCGGGGCGTTAAAGTCCCCCCCCCTACCAAAAACGGGTGTGCGCCCGCCAAGACAAGCGCCCCCCGAATCCGAAACAGAGAGAGGAAACGATACCGCCAGTGAGCCGGTTTACTATATGCGTTGAGCAGAAATACACTTTGTGTGCGTGTCCAATTGGGAAGGAGCTTTACGAGCATGTGTTCCGGATGTGGTCCACGTACGGTATGTTCTTGCACTACGATCCCTTTCCGCAATAAAATTGCCAGCCCGGAATCCACGGGAATCGGCGAAGCGTGCGCAGTGTAACCTGGAAGCTTTTGTACGGTGCCTACTTTTCCTGTATCATTATGACGTTGGGCTTGGGTTGCACGTATCAGACGTATTGTTGCTGCATTGGTTGCTTCTTAGTGAAGCCCGGACAGTTCCACTGCCACACCACGAGCTCGTTAGTGGGGCTGCCATCGTGGTGCTGTATGTGTGCGTTACCTGAGATAGGACTAGTGTGAGCTACATTTTCCGCTGCGGCTCCCAGACACTCGGTCCGCATTTTGCACAACACCATCACTGCAAGAGTCGGACACGATTTGCCGTTTGCCGCAGTCGGCAACGCAACCTACAAGCTCGCGTTTGCTGGAGCGCATGGACGCGCCGGCTCACCGGACGACGATGTCAGCTCCACCGGATGCGGTAAAAATAGCGATATATACAGGGCGATCGAAGTAAAGTTGACCGGTTTATTTTTAACTAGGCGCTGAAACGTACGTGAACACCACCTCTACAGTGTGGTTATGTGGCGAGGGGGACAAAAAGTGACATGATAATTACGCTGTTAGCAGTGCAACTAACAAAAATTTCATATTTGACTTTTGACTGGCGTTCTACCGTATCCGTGCTTTAAGATGTCGAACTAAGCTTAATCGCCGTTCGCATGAATACGCATGCATGAAAGTGACGACCGGCGCAAAGCTCCTCCCCTATGTGACGCGCCTTTTGCGTATGGCGTTTAGTCTGACAACTGGGAGGAGACATAGTCAAAACTGATAACT
This sequence comes from Dermacentor silvarum, assembly GCF_013339745.2. Taxonomy (NCBI): domain Eukaryota; kingdom Metazoa; phylum Arthropoda; class Arachnida; order Ixodida; family Ixodidae; genus Dermacentor; species Dermacentor silvarum. The sequence goes on along the minus strand of NC_051156.1, from coordinate 49,975,750 downwards.
GCCTCCCTTTCACCCTCGGCTGGCGCAATCGCAAAGCACAGAAGTCGGAACCACTATCAAAACATGGAACCGCGCTGCCTGTAATCGATGGTAGCTTCTGCTATAACCTCACTTGTCAGTCGGCTGCAAGCGTTGCCCTGTGCAGGTTCGCCAGTGTCTAAAGCGTTGTCGCGCACTCTTTTCGCGCCTACGCTTTTGACTTGTGAGTCTTCATTATATTAACGTGTTGTGGCTCTGCGCAACTTGGATTTCCGTGCTGCTAGGGATCGCGATATTCTTCGTCTTGAAAAAGATCTGCTAGAAAAATCACGCGTTTGTGATGTCCAACTTATGAGGATGGGTTTCTAATATATTGCTACACGCGTGTTGTATTTGGTGGTTTGAACGAGGCGCGCGGGCGCCATCACTTGAGAAAAGAGGAGGAAGAACGAACAGGGCCCGCGTTATGAATTCAACCGGTCAGCGCTGCAACCGTTGTCGTAAATATAATCTGCAAATAGTCGCTCGTCTAATTGACTCGTCCCCTTCGCGTAACAATATTACTCCCACATCATCGATGACCAAAAGGCTGAAATGAACACAGGCAAGTGGAGATTCGTGGAAGGACGGGTCCCGAAGATATTTCCACAGCTATCTTTCTAAGCGCCTAGAATAGAGAACTGCCAGGAGGAAGTGGGGCATATCCTAAAGCATCTTTAGCATAAAATACGCAGACAACAGCGATTCCATCAGTTCTGAACATATTTACTGCGGCCACAGCATTCTCCCATCGTGAAGACTATTAATAGTCTTTGTTGTTGTCGTGGCCTCCGTTCATGACTCATACCCGCAGTGGGAGCAGTCACACTATAGTTAACGAATTTGTTGGAATTGGTTGCCTGCTTCTTCCTGAAATAATTGCGTTCACGCACTACGAGGAATTGGATTAGAGCCACACGGTTGCTGGCCAATTGATTAGGGTGAAGCATACGGTCAAATTACAGATGCAGGACGAAGGCCTCTCCATGCGATCTCCAGTTACGCCGGTCTTGCGTTAGCTGATTCCACAATTTCTACCTGAAAATTTTCTAATTTAATCACCCCTCCTAGTTTTCTGCCGTCCTCGACCGCGCCTCTCTTCTCTTGGCACCCATTCTGTAACTCCAATAGTTAATCGGCGATCTACCCCACGCATTACATGGTATGCCCAGCTCCATTTCTTTCTCTTGATGTCAATTAGAATATTGGTTATCCCCGTTTGCTCTCTGAGACACACCGGTCACTTCTTGTCTCTTAAAGCTACACAAAATATTTTTCAGGCCGTTGCTCTTCGTCTTGTCCTTAACTTGTTTTCGAGCTTCTTTGTGGACCTCCAAGTTTTTGCCCTAATGTTAGCACCGGTAGAATGCAATGATTCTAAACTTTTATTTTCAACGACATTGGTAAGCTCCCAGTCAGTATTTGGGGATGCATACCTTATTCTCTCGAACCCAATTTATTCTTCTGTAAATTTCCTTCTCATGAACAGGGTCCCCTGTGTGTAACTGACCTAGATAAACGTACTGCTTTACAAACTCTGCAGGCTGGCAGGCGCTTCGGAATTCTTGTTCCCTTGCCAGGCTATGGAACATTATCTTCGTTCTGTGCTTTTTAATCTTCAACCCAACTTTTATACTTTCTCTGTGAAGGTCCTCAATCATTTGTTGTAATTCGTCCCCATTGTGGATGAACTGGGCAATGTCAACTGAAAACCGAAGGTTGTTGAGGTATTCGCTGTTGATCCCCAGTTCTAAGCCTTGCGAGTTTATTAGCTTCAATACTTCTTCTAAACATGCAGTGAATAGCAATGGAGAGGTTGTGTCTCCTTGCCTGACCACTTTCTTGATAGGCAACTTTCTACTCTTCTTGTGGAGAACCAAGCCAGCTGTGTAATCTTTGTAAATATTTGCCAAGATATACACGTATGCCCCCTGTCCTGCTTGATTACGCAATGAATCTATGAATGCTTGAGGCATTGCGTAATCAAGGAGTACAAGATAACTCTAGTCAAGGGCAAAGCTAACGTTCAGCCGTCAGGCAACAACAGGCTTCACGCATGTCTGAAAGTGTATTTCACGTTCTGAACAAGGTGGTGACAGATGTGGTAGATAGGTCGGGAACTTTAATGGTAGACAGCTCACTACGGCTGGAAACGAAAGGGCACCAACGCGCGCTCTTTTTCTGCATTCGGCTTGCACAATGCATAAATTTCTCCACATACAGCTCGCTCGAACCGTAAGTGACGTCCGCTGACCTAGCGTTGTCGTCTGTAACGTAACTTATCTTTACAAGAGTGTTTTAGCTGAGCGCTTGCTGTCCGCTCCGCTCAGACCAGCATATGCTAGCAAATGGCACACAACCGCTTAGCTGGAACGCTATTGCGCTTTCACACAACGCTCATACCGGCAGCGGAACGAAGACCGCATCCCTCGCTCCGCTACAAAGCCGACTGAGCGGAGCGTGACAGCGTGTCTACTTGGTCTCTACGTCGTTTTGCAGCCGAGTTGCTAGTGCGTCGCTCGCGTCTCGGCAAGACGTGCTTATCAAATGCGAAATCTAGGCAGTTCCCTGCAGTACCTCAGAGCATGAAATCTGAGCGGAGCGCAGCTGAGCGTAAGCGGCGCTCTGTTAAAACTGTCTACAGACTCGCAATGGTTGGAAAGGAGAATCATATGGTATCTTCGACTGGTCGCATCCATCCCCCGAAGCAGAGTCGTGCAGACCCGCCGTTCTCCGAACTCAGAGGTAGAGGACAAGCGCGCAAGCAGAACGTGTGACTCGCTCTCGGAGGGCGAAATGACAGATGCGAAACCACGTGACTACTGCTAACGTCCGATGTTTCGCCTATCCAAAGCTAAACCGGCGGATGCGCCGGTGGGACGACCATTCCTTGAGCCGCCAGCATGATGTGGCCTAGGTTGCCTAGGCTATGGTGGACGGTCGCCAAGAACGGCGACGCTGTGCTGTCATGACGTTGCTGGAAACGCTCTCATCTCGTCGACTGCTCCGACGACAGGGCGCGGAGCGCCTCAGAGCGCTCGACGCCGGAGGAGGGCGATCGAAAAGAACCAGCCGAACGCAAGGCGCGCACCTTCTTTCAACCAGCCGAAGATAACACCGCTCGCGAGAGCGATCTAGAGCGCTCCGAGGCGACCAGTCGAAGATACCAATAGAAAGTGTTGTGCGTACTTTGTAGCTGATCTTTTACAGAAAATATCACCATCATCAACCAATTTTATGTCCCCTGCACGACGAAGGCCTCTCCCTGTGATTTCCAATTACCCCTGTCTTGCGGTAGCTGATTCCAACTTGCGCCTGCAAATTTCCTAACTTCATCACCCCACTTAGTTTTCTGCCGTCCTCGACTGCGCTTCCCTTCTCTTGGTATCCATTCTGTAACTCTAATGGTCCACCGGTTATCCATCCTACGTATTACATGGCCTGTCCAGCTCCATTTTCCTTGCTTAATGTCAACTAGAATATCGGCTATCCCCGTTTGCTCTCTGATCCACACCGCTCTCCTCCCGTCTCTTAACATTAGGCCTAACATTTTTCGCTCACTTGTTCTCGAGCTTCTTTGTTAACCTCCAAGTTTCTGCCCCATATGATTGATAGCACTGGAAGAATGCAATGACTGTACACTTTTCTTTTCAACAGTGGTAGGCTCCCAGTCAGGATTTGGCAATGCCTGACGTATGCACTCCCACCCAATTTTGTTCTTCTGTAAATTTCCTTCTCATGAACAGGGTCCCCTGTGAGTAACTGACCTAGATAAACGTACCGCTTTACAAACTCTACAGGCTGGCAGGCGATTCGGAATTCTTGTTCCCTTGCCAGGCTACTGAACATTATCTTCGTTCTCTGCTTTTTAATCTTCAACCGCATTTTTATACTTTCTCTGTGAAGGTCCTCAATCATTTGTTGTTATTCGTCTCCATTGTGGATGAACTGGGCAATGTCAACTGCAAACCGAAGGTTGTTGAGGTATTCGCCGTTGATCCCCACTTCTAAGCCTTGCGAGTTTATTAGCTTCAATACTTCTTCTAAACATGCAGTGAATAGCACTGGAGAGCTTGTGTCTCCTTGCCTGACCACGTTCTTGATAGGCAACTTTCTACTCTTCTTGTGGAGAACCAAGGCAGCTGTGTAATCTTTGCAGATATTTGCCAAGATATACACGTATGCCCTCTGTCCTGCTTGATTACGGAATGACTCTATGAATGCTTGAGGCATTGCGTAATCAAGGAGTACAAGATATCTCTAGTCAAGGGCAAAGCTAACGTTCAGCCGTCTGGCAACAACAGGCTTCACGCACGTGTGAAAGTTTATTTCACGTCCTGAACAAGGTGGTGACAGATGGGGTATATAGGTCTGGAACGTTAATGTTAGACAGCTCACTACGAATGGAAACAACAGGGCACCAACGCGCGCCCTTTTTATGCATTCGGCTTGCACAATGCATAAATTTCTCCACATACAGCTTGCTCGAACAGCAAGTGATGATGATGATGATGTATACTGTTTACTGGCGCAAGGGCCAAGTATGGCCAAAGAGCGCCAAGAAATGGTAAAGAGTGATCGATGGATGATAGCGCTGAGTAGATGTATCATGGCTGTATATGGGCCTAAAACTGGTCGCTGTATAGATGCGTAAAGCATGTACTCGGAATAAAACTATGACAATGACTATTGTGAGATGTGCTATGTATATAAATGACATCTTTAAAACACTCAGTTATTGGTAATTTCCAAGCAGCACTACTGCCTCACCAGGACCCTTGTGCGCAAGGGCCTGGAGGCGTGTTCTATACATACTAATGCCGCAACATAGGCCTCTATAGCGAGGCCGTGCTACGGGTCACGTGGGTGTAAAACATTTAGTATACGAATATCGTTTAAAAAGCCTAGCAATGATTTTGTGTCAAAGAGTGGGTCTTTGCCAAGGAATAATGCCGGGTGTAATGGAATATGTCGTCTGTATGCTAAAGGAAAGAACTTTTTTCTTTGCTCTTCTAACTCCCGGCATTCAAGCAAGACGTGGAGCACAGTTAGCGTCTGGCCACATTTCCCACAGGCAGGGGGATCACTGTTTGTTAAAAGATAAGAATGTGTGCCATACGTGTGGCCTATTCGAAGTCGACAGAGAGTGACCTCTGTTCGTCGTGTTTTTGTTGTAGGTGGCCAACTTCCTAAGTAAGGTTTTATTAGATGAAGCTTGTTTGACTGCTTTGTGTCCCACAAACGTTGCCAATAGCACCTCAGTTTTTTTCCGCAGAAATGGTTTCAAGTCTATGGCAGGGATAGCGATGAAAGTGTTAGCACTTGGTTCTGTGGATGTGGCCATTTTGTCGGCAAGCGTGTTGCCTTCAATGCCTCTATGCCCAGGGACCCAGCATATTGTGATATGTTGAGAAGAGTAAGCCTTGCATAGAGCCGAGTAAAGTTCTGCAATTATGGGGTTTTTATGTTTATGTGACGACGATATGGCTTTAACTACACTTAAAGAGTCAGTATAGATGACTGCGTTGCGAATCTGTGTATTATCGATGTACTTTACAGCCAAGAGGAGCGCATAAGCCTCAGCTGTAAAAATACTTGTTTCTGGGTGTAGAGCGACGGATTCCGCAAACGATGGGCCCACCGCTGCACTAAAGACACCGGCATGCGACTTTGAGGCGTCCGTGTAGAATTCTGGGCAAGAGTATTTTGCCTGAATTTCTAGGAAGTGCATTCGGATGTGTGCGTCGGGGGCATGTTTTGTGACTTCTACAAAAGACAAGTCACAATCTATCTGCCGCCACTGCCACGGCGGTAATAGCTTTGTTGGGGCCATTAAGTTATGTTCAAGGAGTGGGACACTCATTTCATTACTGAGATTCCTCACGCGCAGAGAAAAAGGCCGTTTCATTGCAGGTTGGTTGTGGAAAAGGGTGGCACTGGTCATATCATTTATTGTTAAATAAGTTGGGTGTTCATTGTTCGCATGTGTTTTCAGAAAATACATGAAACTAGTATACGACCTTTGGAGATGCAGTGATCATTCATTAGACTCTACGTAGAGGCTCTCTACAGGACTTGTCCTGAAGGCACCGGTCGCCAGGCGGATACCTAGATGATGAACAGGGTCAAGCATCTTCAAGGCGCTTGGACTGGCAGATTGATAAGCTATGGCCCCATAGTCTAAGCGTGTACGTATAAGACTTTTGTACACGTTCATCAGACACTTCTTGTCACTGCCCCATGTTGTATGTGACAAAATTTTGAGCAGGTTCATTGTTTTTAGGCATTTCTCTTTGAGGCGCTTTATGTGTGGAATGAAGGTTAGTTTCGAGTCTAATATGACGCCTAAAAATTTATGTTGTGTGGAAACTGGTATGTGTTGTCTGTGTAGTTCTACATTGGGCTCTGCAAATAGGCCTCTTTTTTGTGTGAAAAGGACACAAGAGCTTTTAAGGGGATTGAGTTTAAAGCCATTTTCTTCTGCCCATTTGCACACTTTGTTCAAGCCGAGCTGGACATGCCGCTCACAAATTGCAAGGTTGCATGACCTGAAACCTAACTGCACGTCATCTACGTATACCGAATAAAACACACCCTGCGGTATAGATAAGCTCAAGGAATTCATTTGACGATAAAAAGGGTACAGCTTAGTACCCCACCTTGCGGCACCCCAGTTTCTTGTGTAAATGGCCTGGATAGAGCATTGCCAACCCTAACACGAAAAGTACGGTGTGATAAGTAACTTTCAATTACATTAAGCATATTGCCTCGAACACCCATTTCCGATAGGTCTCGCAAAATCCCATATCGCCAGGTTGTGTCATATGCCTTTTCCATGTCTAGGAAAACAGAAAGAAAGAACTGCTTATGGACATAGGCGTCTCGAATGTTTGCCTCAATGCGCACGAGATGGTCAGCAAACGACCGACCCTCTCTGAAGCCGCATTGATAGGGGTCAAGAATTTTCTTCGATTCAAGGAAATGTAAAATACGACGGTTTATCATTTTCTCGAAAAGTTTGCATAAGCAACTTGTGAGGGCTATTGGACGGTAACTTGAAACGTCGGATGGGTCTTTACCCTGTTTCAAGACCGGGACTACGATGGATTCTTTCATGAGGATGGGAGATATCCGGCAGCCCAAATAGAGTTGAAAAGTGCCAGAAGTGTCATCTGTGTGTCGGTGTGTAGGTTTTTGATCATTTCATACATGATTCTGTCAAATCCTGGTGCGGAGCTCATACATGTACTCAAGGCAGCTCTAAGCTCGGCAATATTAAATGGAGAGTTGTGGAGAAGATTTGGTCTGCATTTACGGTCTATTGGCTTACGTTCTGCTACTTTCTTGTATTTAAGGAATGATTCTGAGTAGTTTAGGGAGCTTGATACACGCTCGAAGTGTAAGCCAAGGGCATCGGCCTGGTTTTCCAAGGTATGCCCTTGGTCATCGACCAAAGGTAATTGGTAGGTCTGCTGCCCTTTTAGCCTTCTCAGCCCATTCCATACTTTAGCCTCCTGGGTGTAGGAATTGATGCCTGAGAGAAACCTCTCCCAGCTTGCTCTCCTATCCTGCCGTCTCGTGCGCCTTCCTTGTGACTTTATATGTTTAAATGCAATGAGATTTTCCGCCGTTGGATATCGGCGCAGTCTACCCCATGCCTTATTTTGCCTCTTTCGTGCATCTCTACAGTCTTCATTCCACCAAGGAACACGTCTCTTACATGATTGGCCGTTTGTTTGTGGAATAAACTTTTCAGCTGCACCAATAATAAAAGCAGTAAAATATGCTACGGCATCATCTATGCTAAAATCGCGTATAAAATCTTGTGATAAGTAAGTAGATTCTTTAAAATGCTTCCAATCAGCCGAGTTAAGTTTCCAACGGGGGACATGTGGTGGAATGTCGTGTTGTGTTAGTAGGTTAAGAGTAACCGGGAAGTGGTCACTCCCAAACGGATTTTGTATTACATGCCATTCTAAGTAAGGAAGAAGTGTAGAAGATCCAAGTGCTAAATCTATCGATGAATATGAATTATGCGCAATATTATAGTAAGTAGGTGCCTTCTTATTAAATAGGCATACACCAGAAGTCACAAGAAAGCTTTCGATAATTCGACCCCTCAAATCAGTCCGGGAGTCTCCCCAAAGACTGTTATGAGCATTAAAGTCACCGACGATAAGAAAGGGTTCAGGAAGTTGTTTGATAAGGCCATAGAATTCTGTTTTGCTCAGGTGATAATTCGGAGGTATGTAGATGGAACAGACGGCAACCAATTTGTTAAAAAGAATTGCTCGCACTGCTACTGCCTCGAGGCAAGTCTGAAGGGGCAAGTGTTGGCAAGCAACAGTCCTGTCGACAACTATAGCTACACCACCGGATGAGGTGTTAGCCTCGTCACGGTCTTTGCGAAAAATAGCATATGACCTGAGAAAATTTGTCTCTGTAGCTTTTAAATGTGTTTCCTGTGCACACAGTACCTTTGGGTTAAGTTTGCGTAAGAGCTCTGTTATGTCATCAAGATTGTGGAGAAAACCTCTCACATTCCACTGTATAATTTGTGTATCCATTTTGACAGAGTTGTGTACTGTGTGTTCTGGAAAGAAAAGATTAGCTCACAGAGCCCTTTCCGGGCGCCGTGATGCGCTGTTTTTCTTGTTTGGAGCGATCGCGAGACTCTCGCGGCTTCTTAGGCGCAAGTAGCGCCGTCTGGCTGGTTGTTGTGTCCATAGCCTCTTGCGAGGCGCTGGACACGCGCTCTTGCGAGCGGTTGGTTTGGCGAGAAGGCCTCGCCTCGAGGGACGAGGCCCTGGAGGCCACCAGCCCGGAGGTCGATGGCCCCTTCTTGTGAGTTGGCGGAGCAGCGCTAGCTGCAGCCGCCGAGGGGGCGGATGGCGTCACTGCCGGCTCACTGTGTGTGGGCCGGACAGCCGCCGAAAGCCGTTGCGACGCTGCACCCTGACGCGCCACTTCGGCAAAGCTGCTCTTCGGTAGGTATGACACCCGCCTGCGTGCCTCGTTGTATGAGATATTATCTTTTACTTTGATTGTCACAATTTCTTTTTTTTTCCAAGACGGGCATGACCGCGAGTATGCGGCATGCTCGCCATCACAGTTGACACAGTGTGGAGTGTTCTGGCATGTTTCAGAGGAATGTTCATTGTCACTACACTTGGCACAAGTCGGCCGGCCTCGACAGTTCTGCGAACTGTGACCGAACCTTTGGCACTTGAAGCATCTGAGAGGATTTGGCACATATGGTCTAACTCGAATCTTGAGGTACCCGGTCTCGATGGACTCGGGCAAAACACTTGAGTCGAAAGTAAGTACTAGGTGTTTGGTCTGAATTTCTTTTCCATCTCGCCTCATCTTAATTCTTTTGACACTGATGACGTTCTGATCACTCCAGCCCTCCAGGAGTTCAGCCTCAGATAGCTCCAACAAATCACCATCGGATACGACGCCGCGGGTGGTATTCATGGTACGGTGTGGGGTTGCTGTTACTGGAACATCCCCAAAGGACACTAGATTGGGCAGTTTTTCATATTGTTTCTGATTACGGAGCTCGAGTAGCAGATCACCACTGGCCATTTTCGATGCTTTGCAACCCGGACCGAAAACTTCGGTTAGAGATTTCGAGACGACGAAGGGTGAGATCATTCTCACCGTCTTTTCAAGTTTATCAGAGTGGATGACGTGAAAGCGTGGAAAGTTCTTGTTCGGTTGCCATAAAATTGAAAAATGTCTTCGGTGCGCCCTCGTTTGTGAGAGCGATCAGGGAGTCGGGGGAATGACGATAAAGCCATAACGTAATAATGATTTCGGTAACTATGCCAGCCGCCCACCACCGAGCCCAACAAGGGGACGCTACAAGACCCGAAGGAGATGCAGACGCCAGCTGTACATAGCCACTATAACCTAATATAATAGATCCAAGGATAGATAAACTACACTAGGTTAACCCTTGCTGCCTGGAAGATTGGAAGTAAAACGAAGTGACGAGAAGACAGGAGAGATGGAAAGTGAGAGAGAAAGACGAAGGTTGGAGGGAGAGAGAGACAGGAAAAGGCAACTACCGATTTCCCCCGGGTGGGTCAGTCCGGGGGTGCCGTCTACGTGAAGCCGAGGCCAAAGAGGTGTGTTGCCTCCGCCAGGGGGCCATAAAGGTCCAAACACCCGGCATCGGCTCAACCCCCAGGATCCCCTTTTCCCCGGACACGGCTAAGCCGCGCACAGGTATACACGCGGGAGGGTCCAACCCTCGTGTGCTCGGGTCGTGGTGTCGCAACACACCAAACGCCTGCTTACGCAGACGCCCCTGCGGGTCGAACAGCAAGTGGCGTCCGCTGACCTAGCGTTGTCGTCTGTAGCGTAACTTATCTTTACAGACTCGCAATGGTTGGAAAGCAGAATCATAGAAAGTGTTGTGCTTATTTTGTAGCTGATCTTTTACAGTAAATATCACCATCATCAACCAATTTTATGTCCCCTGCAGGACGAAGGCCTCTTTCTACGGCCTGCAATTTCCCTTGTCTTGCGCTAGCTGATTACAACTCGCGCCTGCAAATTTCCTAACTTCATCATCCCGCCTAGTTTTTTGCCGTCCTCGACTGCGCTTACCTTCTCTTGGTACCCATTCTGGAACTCTAATGGTCCACAGGTTATCCATCCTACGCATCAGATAACCTCTCCAGCTCAATTTTTTTCTTGATATCTATTAGAATATCGGCTATCCCAGTTTGCTCTCTGATCCACCCGCTCTCTGCCTGTCTCTTAACGTTAGCCCTAACATTTTTCGTTCCATCGCTCTTTGTGCGGTCCTTAACTTGTTCTCGAGCTTCTTTGTTAACCTCGGAGTATCTGCCCCCTATAGTAACACCAGTAGAATGCAATGATTGTACACATTTCATTTCATCGACACTAGTAAGCTCCCAGTAAGGATTTCGCGATGCATTCCGTATGCACTCCAACCGAATTTTATTCTGTAAATGTGCAGTCTACTAGTGTAATGCAAAGTAAAGTACTTTTGTAAAGTAGTGTTTAACATGATACAGAGGCTCCTTCTATAACTACCGATGAAGTTAGAAGGGCCTTGAAAGACATGACCCGGGCAAAATCGGCTCGAGGAGATGGAATAACAGTCGACTTAATAAATAACAGGAGGATTTATCATGCTTGAAAAGCTTCTGACCGCTTATACGCAATGCGTCATGACTTCAAGTGTACAAGAGAACTGGAAGAATGCCAACACTACACCAATCCGTCAGAAGGGAGACTTTAGATAATTGAAAAATTACAGGCCCATTACCCTGCTTTCAGTATGGTATAAAATATTCACCAAGAAAATTTACAATTGAATCAGGATAACACTTCAATCAACCACGATAACAAGCCGGCTTCAGGAATGGGTGTTCTACAATGGATCATATTAATGTCTTCAATCAGGTAATCCAGAAATCTTCGGTGTAGAATAAACCCCTCCATAGGCTTTCATGAAATATGAAAATGCATTTGATTCAGTAGGTATACCAGCAGTCATAGAGGCATGGCGTAATCAAGGAGTACAGGAGGCATACGTGAACATCTTGGGAAATATCTACAAAGATTCCACAGGTCCATTGGTTATGCACAAGCAAATTTAAAAAAAATTACATATTGTCGGCTGAGCTGGCCGTAGCTTCAGAACCAGCGGCCAGCTGAGGCTCTCAGAGACGACACAGAGTGCGGGAGACGTACAAAGGACAACCTTTACTGTCCGAAGCTCAGACCAACTGAGAGCCAGCTTCCTGATCGCCGCTCCGTCCAAGGCTCGCTGCGTGTGACTAGGGAGCATGAACCCAGTTCCGATGATGATGATGGCGGCACAGCGGTGTTGCCATGCAGCCGGTGTGCCCATACTATCACGAAAGGTGTCAGGCAACGAGACACAAACCTCCAATGCTGTTCACTGCACGGTTAGAAGAAGTATTCAAGCTCTTAGACTGGGAAGGCTTAGGAGTGAGGATCAAGGGCGAATATCTCAGCAAACTTCGGCTTGCAGCTGACATTGTCCTGTTCAGCAACACTAGGGACACATTGCAACAACTGATTGAGGACCACAACCGAGAAAGTGTAAGAGTAGGTTAACAAAGGTTACGTTGAATAACCTGCCAAGCGAACGAAAATCCATGATCGGCAGTCAGGCTCTAGAATATGTGCAGCACTAAGATTATACTGGCCAATTACTCACAGGTAATAATGGTCATAAGGCGGGAATTTACAGAAGAATGTAAATGGGCCGGAGTGCATACGGCTGGCATTACCATATCATGACCGGGAGCTTACCGCTGTCGTTAAAAATAAGAGTGTACAATCATTCCATACTTCAAGTATTATAATATGGGGCATAAACTTTAAGGTTAACAATGAAGCGTGAAAATAAGCTAAGGACTGCTCAAGCAAGCGATGGAATGAAGAATGTTATGCCTAACGCTAAGAGCGAGGAATAGAGCGGTGTGGATCAGAGAGAAAACAGGGGTAGTAGTTGTTGAAACTAAGAGGGAAAATAGGAGCTGGGCAGGCCACTTAATTTATAGGGCAGATATTAGGTGGCCCAATAGAAATACACAGTGGGTGCTAGGGGAAAGAAAGCATTGTCAAGGATGGTAGAAAATTAGGTGGGGTAACGAAATCAGGAAATTTCCAGGCCTAAGTTGAAATTAGCAAGCGCAGATCAGGGGTAATCAGAGATCGCTGGGGGAGGCCTTCGTCCTGCAGGGAGCATAAAAGTACGTTGATGAAGTTTTAGAACATCAAAAATTCATGCGGAATTTTAACCGACTGTTGCTTTTTGAGCCGCATTTAGCTTCGTAATGCGAGACCGCATTCGCATGTTTACAGAGCGTCGGGCATCGTGGCATGGTACTATATGTGCAGTGACTGCTCTGAACACAGTGCGTCAATGTCGCAAGATCGATGATTCGATCCGAAACCATCCAGCATGTCGGACTGCCATGTGCTTCGAGTACGGTGCTGTGAAGCATTCTGAGGTGCATTTGAGCGTGTGGGAGCGATTCACAGCAGCCGCCGCCGTCAACCTCCGCTCATGCGGCGCTTTGTCAAGCCTGTAGAATGCGGCGTGTTTCGCGTCCAAGCCTTGAGGTGTCGCCATCATGGAAATGACGACAGCGCACCGCCGGCGACGGTAATCAAACCGCCAGGTAAACCTTTATATTGTAAACTTTATTTGTAACGCTTCAAACCAATACGTACACAAAAACATTTATCTTTTAAATTTGAAACCATTTGAAGGAAATTCCGCTTAAACGATGAAAAGTTTTATTTCGTGACAGCTTCTCGAATGGGTAAACATGGTAGCGGCAACACAGCAGGCTGTCTGGACTAGAAGACGACGAGTCGCGACAGAATTCGCCTGTGCGAAAGCTACGTGTTCGTGCTCAAAGCGAGCTGCAATTTGTTGAATATTGTGAACGAAGTGGTGTGACATGTTCAGCTAAAAAAAGTGGAAGAACTTTAGCAACATACGAGCCCGCGACGGCTCTATGAGGTCGGATGTTTTTCTTCATTCAGCGGCGAGCAGCTTGTGTTCACCAGAAATGTTTGGTGGGACTGTACGTGGTATCTTCTTGCACATAAACACGCATGCATGTCACGTACCAGTATCTCTTCTGAAACGCTATTCACATGCGTTTTATTTACTGTAAACATCGATGCTGTTATAATAAAACTGTTTATTTGCGGCAAGTTGGTGCGATTGGCGTTGTGATTTCGTTCGGCCTATACCGCAGAGCCAACCTTCAAAGGTTCGCGCTGCTGCATAGGCCAAGCTAATTGTAAGTGCCAAATAAGAAAGCAAAAATATATTATGTGAGCAAGATAAAACTAGGATATACTTGGCCAAAGCAAGGAGGCATCACAGGAGCATTTTAGGGTGAGACGTCCGGTTTACGGCCTAGATAGCACACACCTTCGAGGGGTAAGCAGCATTTGGCTTTACAGAACGACGACACCTTCTGCCGGCAATATACGTTGAACCCTCTGGTTTCAATGCTACGTTCATTTTCTGTAGACTGCGTGTTACTGCCCTTGTCTTATGGAAGGAACACAAAAGAACAGCCCTGCTCCTACAACGTCAGGGAGAAGTCGTGAATGAGGTTGATCTTATCAACTCCTTGGCATATTAACCTATAAGAGAGTCATATGCACTGGCAGACCAAAGTGTATATATTCTAGGAAAACATGAGGCTAGGATGAAACGGTAGCTTGCCCTAAATGTGCGTTTCACAGCCAAGGAAGAATGCTTCCCGTAATTGTGTTTCTACAATTTCTGCTCACTTGTTATGGAGGTAATTATCAGCTGGGTCTCGGAGAGACTCACTAAAATTCCATACTTATACTTCAAACTTTGTTTAAAACATGGCAGTTGATATATCCACTCAAAAGTCGCAACGTAACTGTTTTCACGTTGATTTCAAATTGTGCACGCCTAAAGGACTTTTCTTCGAGTCTTCCTGCGATGAAATGAATACCCGATTTTATTGCTTGATACAGTAATTGGATTTGTATTTGAGTGGACCTGATTGGTCTTTGAATGCCTGCGTAAAGATTTTTGTAATGTTCGAAAACCTGTACACAGCATCAAGCGAGCCGCTGGGGAGTTCCTCTGGCGTCGATATACGTCACTATATTCCTGATCTCGTGGTTCATCTGATTTCGATTAAGTTTGATGAGTATATAGTCTAGTTAGTTGCCGTAAAGGAAAAGAATCAAATCTGTAGCCGAAGGATATACGCCCTGTTGATTGAGCCGTACACAAATTTGTTTACCGCTTCAATGATGACTTTCTCAGAAGTACCCTTTGCTAAAGCACTGTGCGCTTTAATTTGTACCCGCATAATTCTTGGCTTCATTGGAAAATCGCTACTACACAGGAAATAAGTAAGCGTAAGAGCCCTGGTGGCCAATTATGAGTCAAGCTGCTCAGGTGCGTTGTGATGATAAATATAATGCTGCCTTTCTGCCACACGTAAAAAGTTCAAATATGTTGACGGTATTGCATCACTGAGGGAGACGTTGAGAACGGGAAGGAGCTTCTTTGAATAAGCTTTTGTAAATAGTAACGCTTGGTGTTCGTGCTTTTAAACGGCGAAGTGCGCTATAAAGCAATTCTCCTATGTTAATTGTTTCAGAAAAGGTGTCATATTTCTGTGGCTTATATTTGCTCGTGTTTGGAGCTAAAGATGCTGCCTTATGAGTGAAAAAAGAACGCTAATAGCTGATGTTCTAGTTTGGATTATGAATATTAATTGCAATTCTCAAGTGGGGCAATGTATAGAACAGGTAGTTTATGCTCACTTAGAATAAGAGCAAGGTTCGCAAGATTAGCAAAATACAGTCGACTGGGGATGAGATAGAGTGATGGGGTTAGGAGCAATTGAAGCACTGTATGTGCTTGACTGAATGAGCCCAATGGTTATTAATTAGTGCGTCTCTTGCATCTACTTTACTGCCTCCGCCTAAGGTGCGCGCGTGTTAAACCTTCAAGTCAAACCAACTAGGCCAGCGACATATTCTTTTAAGGTTGCTGAAAAACTCCAGCAGCTGCCATTCGTTCCGCAGTATGAATAAGTGATCAGTGATGATAATCATAGTACATAGTTCTTGGGAATGGTCTTCTGTACACGCTAACAATAAAAACAGGTTTCGTCAAAGTGCATCCGATCATGACGCTCAGTGTTTTAGTTTTAACACGATTCTCCTATGAAATGATTGCTTGCTTACGTACCATTTCGCTTGCATTTCTTACATGAAATAGAAGAATTTCTTGTCTATCCTACCCTACTGCAAAGACGGGCTGGTACGTCCAGCTTAGTCCTTCATATTAATGACAAGATAATACTCAATCTTGAGAGGAGCTCCGTACTGGCGGACGAACTTCATTTCATTACAGCCAGTGACCATGGGAACGAACTCGACTTGGTAAGTGTGGGATATTTTGAGGGGGTATGTTTTTAAAATATATTACATATTGAGGTAACAGAACTATGCTAAGAGCATGATAAACATGATAACACGAAGAGTGACATCAGGATTTGTTGCTATCATTGCCAGTACAGACAATATGCGGCTAACTACTGTTCATCAACAAGGCTGGTATTCCTAAACATAGGATTGGCGATTTGGCTGTCCGAATATACCTGATCACAGTAGAAAGCGTCTTCCTTTCCTCCACTCACTGAGCATTTCCTTCCAGGAAAGTTCAACAAGGCGAAGGTAGAGATGCTTGTTTCTCATTGGCATTTACTAAAGATTTACGTGCGAACTGGGGAAAAAAACACGATATATCTGCAGAAAAATCTAAGCAGATCCCTCGCACTGTAGGAATCAATGCCACTTGAAGGCTTTGCTGTCACCTATCTATCGTGACCCGTTTGTGGTCACGAGATGGACCATCAAGCAAATGAGCGTGTGTGACGAAAGCGTACGCAGCACGACAGCGGCAAGGTGACGACGACTCCATATAGGTTAATATGATGGTGACAGCTTCAGGACCCTGATTTTCGGTACCGCGTCAAAGAAACGTCACAGCCAGTTGTGTTGGGACTTGGGCCGATCGCGAAGACTGCAGTATAAGACATGGTCATAAAGTGGTAGCAGTCACGAGAAAAGAATGACAAAATCTAGCACGCTCTTACTTTTATATGCATATTCTTGATACGTGACGTCATGCAGGCGAAACATGGCGGAAATATATACTATTGCTAAAGCGCTTCATTTCCGAATCTGTCTGGATGTGTAGAGCCGAGTCTCCGGAGCATTAGCGCCCATGCTATGCAGCGTAGCGCACACGCGAGACTTTTGGTGAATTCCACTGGTCGATCTAGAGCGGGGTGTTGAAACCACAAGAGAACAACGAAATCTGGCACGTGGTACCCCAATCCAGATTAACCAGAGAAATGTAAAATGCTCCGGCAGGGAGCGCCGCGGAAGTTGGGTGCCCGCCATATCCGCCAACCATATCGCGATTTTATTATTTGCACCTCAAGCCTGGCTTCTAGAATAGCGGAGTGGGTCCATCGGACGCCTTGGCAAGCGCCGAAGCTGAAGCAAAAAACGCTGAAATTGCGGCAGGGACGCCGTCACCTTCTGAAGCTCCGGCTGTTTCGGCAGGGCCCTGTGGCTGAGGTGAGCTCACGGGCTGAGTAGCTGTCGTCTGCTCGACGCGCCATCGTTAGCATCGTTTCCGCCGCTCTTTCTCCATTTTATTGACTACAGGTCGGTGGCGTATAAAATCCCTGTCTCCACCACCGTGTATAAAAGATGCAGCAGAGTGAAACGCCTGTCAAAGCTCCATGTAGCTGCGGTAGGGTCTCTGACGCGACCAGCGCCCGGCCGGCGCTCGGAGCCGCTCATTCAGGAGAAGGTGACGGTGGCGCCAGCAACACTTAAAAAATGCCTCAGCGGGAAGCCACTATGGGCTGTCCAGAGGGCCCACGATGCGGCGGTCGGGCATGGCCTGACTTTCCCAAAGTGGGAGCGGCCCGCTGCGCGCTGAGTCGCGTACCTCAGGACTTTCATTAAAATTTTGCATCCATCCATCCATCAGCGGGAAGCCCGCCCTTTACCAACTCCCCATATCTAGTACACTCAAGCAGCGCGATAGTTTCGTTGCACACCTCACAAAATGAGCTGAAAACAGCCAAGCCACCCGACCAATCCGGAAGTGACGCCAACGCGTCGTAGGAGTTCCAGCGAAATCCGTCTCTGCTCGGCAGATCAACGAGGAACGCTCAGTCGTGAAGCGGGTTGATCCCAATCGACCAGTGGAATTCAATTTCTTTGCCACGGAGCAAGAAAACGTTCTCCAGATCGACAAGTGGAATAGGTGACCCGTAAAATAGCAAGGGATTCTGGGATGCGCCGTCTGCTAGCTGTTTCCGGTTCGAGTCAGCGCAACCGCCGCCACCGCTTCGCCGTTGAAGTCCATTGATGCGCCTGCAGTTCGTTCTTCTTTCTGGGGTTTCACGTGCCAAAATCAGTTCTGATTATAAGGCACGCCGTAGTGGAGGGCTGCGGATTAATTTTTACCACCTGGGGTTCATTAACATTCACTACAACGCAAGTACGCGGGTGTTTTCGCATTTCGCCTCCATCGAAATGCGGCCGCGAGCTCGTCCGGCTTTGTCCACTCGATCTAGAGCTCGAACATTACCCGGTTGCAGGTGCCTAGCAAAACTATCCTCGGCTGTTCAGCCGTTGGCTGCTCAAATTCAAGCATTAAACGTGAACGCATGTAACTACTGCCTTGCAGCAACCCTTGCTGCGTCAGCTGTGCACAAGCATCAGAGGAATGGCTGCCACTTCCAAAACTAAGAAGGCAGAGACCATTCGTGAACAAAAAGAAAATGAACGTACAGTGCCACTTATCAGGCGGCGATTAGCTGTGTAAGGGCCGACACGGAATGATTCCCCATGATATTTCTTTCTCTAACATTGACTCAGGCAAGCAGAACTATTTCAGTACTCGCATGCACATCTAAACGTATTATGAAACGAGGTTTTACGGCGCGAATTTAAGCGGGACACAGCGAGATACATACATAATTCTCGTAACCAACTAGCCCACCTTAGCTCCTTCAGCACAGATGAGATAATGCGCAGCCGTAATATGACGGCGATACGGCCATTGTTGACAAAAAAAAGCGAGAACGTCTAACTACGTACCACTTCAAATGAACCTAGAGTTTCGACCGAGAAATGCCGTTGATAGCGCGCGAAGTTATCATTTTCAGCGTTGGCTGCGCCAGTATATCGACGATATCGGTTTTTAGCCACGATCACAGAGCAGCATGCACCGCTATAGCCATTGCCTCAGCACCCGGTTTTCTAAGTAATGCTTCAATACGCTTGATAAATTATCCGAGAACGATAACTTTTTCACATGTCTGACTGACCCGCAGGCAGAGCAGTCAGAGGACGGTGCGTCCAAGCAACGCAAATGTCGTAGAGCTAAACCTGGCAGAAATAAAACAGGCCGCCGGAACGAAAACCACAGTTCCTTTATGAATAAAAGCGTATCCTTGCCTTTCTTGGCTCGTCATCGTCGCGCCCAGAGTAAACTGAAACCTAGAAATCAGCTGCATGAATGGTACGACATTTATGGTCGACAAAGCGAACGGAAAGCTTCGCACGACTGACAGTTGAAATCGCGTAGAAAAACACGTGCGCCGGGCATGCCGCCGATGCCGCCGCGTCGTCCGTCGAACAGGAAGCTGCTAGCAGACGGCGCGCCCCACAATTCCCTGCGATTTCTCGTTTTACGGGTCACCTATTCTCCATTTGGAACGCGCTAGCTCGCGCTCGCACGAGGGCATTATTCATGTGTTTATGGTCATATGTGAGAGCATCAGACTGTTCCCTAGGGTGGCCAAGGCCTGATCCCACTATATAACCTTTTGGCACTTTTACTGAACATGCCCGAAATTAGGTGACACTGGAACATGCCTGCCGCAAGAGTGCTTGGAATGAGACAAGCAATAATTCGTAATAAATGTGGAGAACAAAGTAGACCCCAAACTTTCTGCCGTGATTTGGGGAATTGTAGTTTTATATGCCAACCAGTGAGCCGACAATGCATTTCTGGACATTACCAAGCTTTCGGGACATTACCAGGATGTACCGAGAGGAAAGGTGCAAACTGCCAGAACCGCACCCCAAACTCACCCGGCAACAACAGACCATCCTGCGTCGAGCGCAGGCGGGCTCGCTTGCGCATCCCGTACTGATGAACCGCATGTACACCGCGGAACAGGATACGCTCTGTCCTTTTTGCAAAAGGGAAAAGGGCACCCTGCCGCACATCTTGGCCGAGTGCACAGAACTCAAGACCCCCCCCTCCTCCCCTTCCCGCCAACACCCCCAATCCCCAACCCCTTGAGCGATGGGAGACCCTGTTATCCAGCCCCGCCCTACCGATTAAGCTCGCACTGACGGACAGGGGCCAGGAGCTGCTGGGAACATATGGGTCCCGTAACTAGGGAACCACCACGTCTGGTACTTGTGGGCACCACCAATATATTTTGGGCCGAATAAATGTTTATTCATCATCATCATCTATTTGCGAACAGTATGTTTCTCCCTTTTAAGTTCAGATATCTGCGTCTTCCGCTGCTGTGGGAAAAGACGTAGACGAGAGGTGATTTATTTAATTGTACCAATATCATTCGGCAGGACTGGCTATACTAGTTTCTTTCACCCACCGTGTATGTTCAATGGATGTGGAGTTCTAGTTCATAAGGGAAGAAACACAAAAGTGCTCTTGTACTTCGATTTAGGCGTTCGTTAAAAGGACACTAAAGTCAAGTACTAAATCGACGTGGACTGTTGAATTGGCATTCCATAAACATCGCATCGCTTGTTTTTGGCCACGAAAATACATTGTTTACGAGAACGTTGCGTATGAAGGTTTCGCATACCTTTAGCTGAAGATCATGATTATTTAATAGCCTCCCCTTTGAAATGGGGCGGTGACAGATAGTCGCCTAGCCTGCTTGATGCTATACATGTTTTTATTAGAATTTTTGTATACATTTCATTGATATATTTTTCCCTCAATATCTACCTTTGCGCCATTCAAATCGCCCACCCCCGAGCGGGGAGTGAGAAAACCGAAAAAGAGGTTAGGATTCGCGGCTACAGCTGCTCTTGGTCAAGTGGCCAGAACCATTAGGGAATTTCGCGGCATCGCATGGATGTGGAAATCTCTGCTATGTGCACTTTGTGTGAGTTTCGCGAGCCAGCAAAGTGAGCGCAGTGCTACGCGATAACGAAACTACTGAAACGCGAAAGCGCAGGCAGCGCACAGTGAAGAAAACAAGCCCTTTGGACCACCCGCGTTCTTGTCAAAGGTAACGTCAATCAGTTCTTTTTTCTAAAATCGAACAGAGCTGGACAAGAAGCATTTTTTAGGCTCATAATGCAATACAGATATATTTCGAGTACGACTGGTCGAGTACTAGTGACATAATTATAACGAGAAGTGCCTTTATAATCGGACTATTATCTGATTTTATCAGTTACTAAAGCTCTGTTCACGATAATACTGACGCCTTGGACGTTATGGAGCACTGATCTATCCCTTTAGGTAAACCTCATATTTGCCTTTAGTGCACCTTGAAACAACCTCAGGTGGACAAAATTATTCCGAGGCCCTCCACTATGGTGTCTCTGCACAGTATACTGCTTAGTTTCGGGAAGTACAAAGGTTTATAGTTGATAAGTATGTTTCAAATACATCGGATGTAAACGTAGGTTAAGTATATTTTAGAAATGACACAAGAATAACTCCTGAATACTTGTGCTGAAATGAAGATATAGGAGAGTTAGAAACACGCTTTTCCTTGAATTCTATCAAAATTATTTTACCAACGGAGCTGTTTAAGCCGGCCGTAAGTCCGTAACGCGTCTGAAAAAACCACGCTGAGCGATTAGTCATCTTGGTTAGAGTACTGCACGGGCCGATTTTTTCAGCCCGGGCCCGGCCCGGACCCGCTTTTACGTTGGGCTGCCCGCCCGAGACCGACCAAACGTTTTATGGCAAGACTCGGAACATAATCTACGTTACCCGCGCGGGCCGGCCCGCCACCCCTGTGCTTTAGGCTCGAGCCCGGCCCGAGCCCGGCTCGAAACCGGCCAGAATCCGACCCGAGACCGAAAAAGATCACCGAGCGGCATTAAAAAAGAAAATAAAGAAGACAATGAAAGGAATGTATTCTTAAGGCATAAATACATGTCATATGCAATTATGAACACCATTTGAGCGTTCTGAAGGGAAATACCAGCGCGCGGAGTAGTACGAATGACCCTGGCGAGCAGTATCGCCAGCATTTTCCAGCGGCCCGACCTTCATGCGGCCCAATCCACTTCTATCGAAGCGCCGCCACAGTATTTTTCCACGTCGGGCGCCTCACTGCAAAGCTATGCGCCGCCCCAGCCACTCGTACCACTCAACCGTATTCTAGCACACTATAGCCGAAGCGCAGCCACGACCGGTCGTGAGCGCAGCGCATGGATGGAGTAAATGGAGAAAGAAAGCTTCTTGTCGCTCCATGGTGCAGCGTAATGCGCTGCTCGGAAGCGGCCGGTTGAGAATATGCGTGTAATCATGGATGGACGCAGTGCCATATTTCAGCCGCGTGACGAATTATCTTATCTTACCAGTCATCGTTTTACCAAGTCGTCTTTGAAGAATCAGCAAGTCGCGAACGCGCTTCCACCGCGCTGAAAGTATTAATTACATTGATTAATGTAAGGAATACAATGGCATCCTTTAGTTTGAGGCGACTTTGGTCTCTCTGGACTTTTACATTCCGTTCAAACAGCGCAAAATACGACGGAAGAAGAAAAGGTAAGTACGCAGGAGTAGCGCTGCTAGCTTCCAGCTGCGCCAGGGCAACAGGTTTTTCAGAGTCGAGACGCGCGAGGATAACTCACTGCACGTTACATGCACTCCGCCAGAAAGTCCAAGCCCGGCCAGGGCCCGGGTCAAAAAGCACATGCCGTGCCCGAGCCCGGCCCGAGTCCGTGAAAAAACTGCTCTACCCGGCCCGGTCCGGCCCGTGGGCCGAGCCAGGCCCAGGCTTTCGGGTAAGCCCGAGCCCGTGCAGTACTCTAATCTTGGTTGCCTAGCAACCACCTCGCGGAGCGGCGTGTGCTTCGCCTCCTCTTCCTGCCGTGCACATGTTGTCTTGATGTGGGACGTTAAAGAGAGGGAAGGAGAGCATGCGCGCGGCGCACACTATGCTCGAGAGAGAGAAAGAAAAAAATTACACCATCTTCCCGTAGCGGAACCCTGAGTAGTATGCGAAGCAGCCATGGGGTCGACTCAAGTTCCCATTAGTTTTCAAATCGGCCTGTCGCCGCTGCCGTTTCGTGGCAGCGGCTAGAGCCCTCTTCTCCGCGGCGCTGTCCACGGCGCTGACACTGGCGCTGACGTTGGCGCTGTCCGTGGCACTCATCGCGGTGTTGGGGGAGGAGAATGAGAGGACGAAGTGAATAATGATAAGTGGGCGAAGCACCTGGGGATCATTCGGGCAAAACGCCGGAAGCGTTCTCCGGAAGCCGGAAGCTCGCTTCCGGAACCGGAAGCGGAACCGGAAGTGGACGCCGCACGGCGGAGGGAGGGAGTGACATAGCCCCGAGCATAAGATGCTTCGAATCTAAAATGAGAGCATCTTAAATGCTAAAAAAACTGTAGCAGCACCAACGAGGCAACGCGCAGCGCTGCTGCAGAAGCCATCCATGTTTCCCCGTTACCCCGCGTTCGCGCCGAACGCGCGCGCTGTCCGTGACTGCAGCAGGCGCCTCTAGCGGCTGCTCGGCAGGTTTTGACCAGCCACGCCCCGGCAAGTGTGGAGGCGCAGCTTGGCCTTGACGTCACCCGGGAGATAATGCTTGGAGCCTCCGCGACAGCAGCAGAACTCTCGCTGACTCTGTGACGAGTGCATGTACGTAATCTTGACATGGGACGACCAAAGTAGATGCGGACACCCGAAGAATAAGCCACTCATCTTGAAGCGCGTCGCACGGCCGAGCGAGAATATACGCTTGTGCGGGCGGCAGTCTAGCAGCACTTAGCATTTCCTGCCGATGGAAATGCTTAGCAGCACTTAGCATTTCCCTAGCAAACTTTGTCAAGCCTAGTAAAACCGGGAAAAAGCTAGGTCGATCACTAGCTTCGCTGCTTACTCCCGCCTTGCACTACTTGTGCAAGCTGCCCATGTTTTATCAAGGCCACGAGCACATTTCTTACCCCCGTATTCACAAACGCACCTAGACTCGACCCTCCACTCGAAATGATCCTTAAGGCGGCTTTTCTTTTCACAATTCGCCCTTCACTTGAAACGCGCCTTGAGTGAAGGGAAGCTCGAGCGTTTTACTCGAGAATCTCAAGGTAGCCCCGCAGCTACCTTGAATCGCTCCTTGAGTGAAGTTAGTGCGCAAACATGGCTGCGTTGTGATCTGTCACTCGCCTCGTCAGCTTTTTCAGATGGACGCCAGTTGCCTCCGTAGCTTTTCTTTCGTTAACAATGGTGCGCATCTTCTACGGCATCGTTTAACGGACCAGTGCAATCCTCTGGAGCGCTTCGGCAAGGGAGTAATTCCACTGTGGCACCGAGACGGATCGGCCGTCCTGTCAAGAAGACTGCCAGCTAGTGCAGTGACCTATCGTCTTATTCCGTGAATGAGCCACTTGATGACCTGCATACGTGTATTCTTCGTGCGAGTGCTCCAAAACTACTATCAGCGCCAGTGCCGTGTTTCTCGCGGGTGATCATACAAAGCAGCATCATTTTAAACGCGGCACGATACATAACTGCGGTGGACTTCGAACCTATGAAAAGAAATAACTGCTAAGATTCCTGCCCTTAGTGGGTGTATTTACTGTGTGCTCGATTGCTGGATGCGGGTCTGGCTGCGCGAACGCCGGAATTCGCTCCGCCTGAGCGGTTTGTGCTCGGGTGCATCACTTACTACGCTATTCCAAGGACGGCGAAGCGCACCACAGCAAGGCGAGCTTCTCTAAAACGACCAGGTGGGTTCACTTTTCTGTTTCTCTATAATTTCATGCAATTAGTTGCTCAAGGGAAAACAAAGTATACTGTAATTTTGCGTGGAACGTGTGGCAGTAGCTGCTATTTACAGTCGTTAGCAATAATTACGTGAGCCTTGCTTCAAAATATTCAGTTTAATTGGCTTATGCTTATGAACATCCAAGCCCAACGAGGAAGTGAGCAACCATAAAATGGTTTTTATAGTTATACCTGCACATATACAGAGAGAATGTAATGTTTTATTCCAATGCAAAACATTGAATAACAATACAAGAGCGGATAGTTTTTGTACATCACATTATCTTTATTGCGATAAAAAAAACTGGAGCAGTTGACCCAGCTCCTAATACAGAAAACGCTAGCAAGTGGTAGCAGATATATGTCACATATATTTGGTGCGCACATTCCAGCTATTACAGAGTGCATTATGTATTTGTTTGATTGCTGTATGTCGGTCTGGCTGTGCAAACGCCAGACCAGCTTAAAACTGTATCTTTGCAAATATGAATGAAAACAGTCCGAACTTATATCAATGTAAAAAAAAACCGGCTTCCTGAACACGATGAAAATCTTTAACGAATGTGTTTACTTCGAAAAGTAAGCTCATGAAAACTAATACTGTACCTAAGCTAGATTTTATGTGCGTTAACATCATTGTATCTTTATAACCAACTCCTTCTCTTATGCAGGAACCAGCCTGCCAACGCAACCACGCAGAGCAACTGCCTTTTCAAGGGTGCTGCGCTTGCGTTGGTGTGCAAGCGGAGAAGAGTGGAGCTCCAGTTAATTTGTCCTGCTGCAATGTAGTCGTTGTCGCACTATTTTGGCTAAAGCCTCTATCTTCTTTCTGACATCATAACAGCTCAAACATCACCACTAAAGGCATTTTGCATACATCTGCCCTCATAGGCACCTTGCAGCTTAAGTCTGCATTTTTCATCCAGGTTTCTTTTCTTAAGCCATATTTAATAAAGCAGTCTGTACCACTGAATTATTTCTTGTCAATCCAAGTGTCAATCTCTGAAACAATAAATTAAAATTATCCTCGTCTTTTTGTGTTCTGATAGGATTGCAAAAAGAGCGTGGACTCTGATCCTACAAACACAAGCAGTAGTACTACTGACAAAGCTATTCTAGAATAAAACACCATCCGTGTTCTAGATAGTAGACTAAGCAGTGTTCTAGACAGTAGCATACCGTCGAGTGTGGCCACCCGACGGTATGCAGTGGTAAATCCTTACAGAATATACGCTGTTTCAGCTCCGTTTCAAACTTCAGCTTGAGATTAATTATGAAGGCCGGAACAATGAATTTGTTCCATTCGATGCGGATCACAGTTGGCTTCCATGGGGCTTGCAGAAGTTCAGGTAATTGACCGAGGAACAGAGCGTGTCTTGTGGGATCCCACAACAGGCCAAATGGTGATGCAGACTGTCACAATGGCGTTGCTGAAAAATACAGTATAGAGGGCATTACTACCATGAGTTCAGCAAAGCTGAGATCAACCATTAAAATTATGGTATATTTCTTGATGTACACTTGCTCATGCAAAAGTAGCTTCAACATTCCACTAAATACTCAAGTGCTGCATTACAAACTGTGGGCAGTAAAAAGCTCACGTCTGAACCGTAACACATTATGGGCAACTCATGACTTCGCACATAATAATCATGACTATGCTCTTCAAAACAATAATATATGACCGTTGAAGAGGAATCAAATATGAGTTTGGTTTCATTACGGCGTAGCTGTTTCATGTTTGCTGTTTTAAATAACACGGCGTGCATTTCACCATTTTGTCAACGTGGCCAGACATAACATCAACATTATTAATGATAAGTATGAAAAATAAGCACAGACTAACTACAGGGCTGATCAGTCAAGTACTTCCGCAGCACCTAAGTTCTTTCAGGGAAGCGAGATGGTGCATTTTCAACGGGCAGACACTGTATCTATCGATGCTTTCATGTCAGTCACATGCTTTACCGTGCAACACAAACGTTGATTTTTTTCCATCAGCTGGTCTTTCTGAGGCCCACATCCTGCAGCAGAATGCCAAAAATGATATGTACATAGGGCGTTCGCACGCTAAGTTCAGTGCAGCTAAGCAACTGAAATGAAAGACATCGCACAACTAAAAAGAAAAAAAAAAATGTGGGCGTTGCGTGAACTTGAAAGCACAGTTTATGGAACCTGCAGGAGATGCTACGACATAGCACACTGAAAAGGGTAAGACGAAAAAACACTAATGCTGGTAATGAACTACTGAGAATGGAATTTTCGGAACAATAAAAGGTTGCGTAGCGTATATGTGAAGTGAAGCAGCACTGTAAATGCAGGCCCCAGTGCTGGTTCACTGACGATATGTGCTACAATTTGAACAAACCGACTAACCACCACGGCTTCTAAAATAAAGTACAGGACTGAAAAACGTTTGTTTCCTTAAAACTGCCGGAGCTACGCACTCAACCATATGCATTCTGCCACATGTATACTACAACGGCTCCTTCTCTACTGAAAGATTTCTTACGCGATAGTGGAATGATCATCGGACACAGTCGTGGAGCGGTGCCTTGTGCATTTATGTTTAAACAACTGAACCGATAACAGATTGTCGCGCCGGATCTCTCGCAAGCTCCAATGCAATAAAGAAAAAAAAAAGGAACGTCTCGCGCAATCTTATGCTGCCTCTAATATTATGCTTCGGGTGCTAATATACCCGCAGCATGAGCAACTGAAGCCAGTCATGCTTGGATACATCGGACACGTTTTATTGATAGCGTGGCGGCAACTTCACGAGAACCGCAACAGCGTAATGTGCTTCCATGCATAAATTGCTCACTCACCCTTATTTTTTTTGTCCTGTTGCTTTCAGAAACCTTTCAGCCGCACATTGGTCTTGAAGTTAAACAAAGCTGTCCATCGGCCGTTCCATGCGTTGCCTCCTTCGAAGGCAATCCGGCTCGATGACAGTACACACACGGACAATATCATCCATAATAACCACGATTAACAACTGCAACATAACCACAAATTAAACACAAGGAAACAATGAACAGCAGACAAATGCGGGCGCAAATTTTCTTGTTGTTTCTCAGCCATGCGCCATGCTCAGCTGCTGCATGCGGTGCGATCGTTGCCAGACCTCTAACACAGCTCCCGCTTGATCTATCAGTCGGACGCTAACAGTGGCAGCGCTGCCGAGCAAAATTTGTGCATTGCGCCGTGTTGTCATTTGATAATGAAGCCAAATTAACGGAGACACATATCTGTCTTAAATAATTGGGCCTTTGCTAAGCGTATTTAAGCATAACCTCGATATCAGACGCTTTTCTCGGTCGGTGCACTTCACTCGAATCAAGGGCGCATTTTCAAGGCGTTCCTTGGCGGAGCAAAAGTGAAGTAGTGTTCATGAAACGCAACGGCGCCTTGAGTGAAGGAACGTTCGTCGCCTCACCTTGGCTGAGTCGAGGACAAGCGTTGAGTGAAGGCGTGTTTAAGAATACGGGGGTTATAGGTGTATAACAGAATTTTCCTAATTTCATAGTTTGGTTTAAAATTGTGAAGCAAGCGAAATTTCCACATATTGCCGCCGTATGAAGTAGCAGGTAAAATGCAGTGATGTGGAGTTAAGAGCAAACCTTATTTTGTGAAACTTGGACCATAGTTTTATTACGGTAGCGTGGTGGTTCGAGCTAAGTGATTTAATTTTAAAAAATGCATATCAGAAAACCAAAGAAAAGTTTTTGAAATCGCAGTAGTTTGCGCAAGTAAATGTAAAAAAGTGCATTAATCGTGAATATCTGTGATAATGAAATACAGGGCGCTAGCAGATACAATTTACAGAAACAAAACTTGAGAAGATCCTAATGCATTTTATGAAATTACAAATTTATACTCTGCCTGTTATGAATGACCACCACCAGAAACAATATCTTTCACAGGTCAACACATCTTCTATCCAAGAGAGCCTGTACCACGACACACATCACCAGTCCTCTGTTAGAATACGCGATCAAGATGGCCTTGTGCAAGTCGTAAGTATTTTGTTCAGTACTAGCATCTTTAGACACACAACAAATTAAAAGCAATAGATAAGTAGGATAAGGTGACTGAGCTGTCTCATGGGGTAAGTCAGTCAAGTTTACCGAGAAAGCGCTCTACTGCTCTGTCAATCGTGCATTTGTGCTGTCTCGATGCGCTGGTAGAATATAGCAGGCATCTGCCCTTTCCTTGGAATGCAGTATTCTAGATACCACCGTGTGCTTTTATCTGCAGCTGTTGAAACAAGGCATAAAAGGAAATTTGTTCGTCAATTTACGAAGTCGGAGCGCAGATGTCAGAGCGCAGATGAGGTTTGCAGATGTCTAATCTCTCATAGCACATGACGGCGCAAATAATCATTGTCGGTTGACGTCCTTTTAAACGAGTGCTTTTTGAGTGTCCTATGAATGCCCGGAGTGCTTTATACGAGCCCACTTTATTTTGCTGTAAACAGAATTTAGACAAGAATAAAGAACTTTTAGGCAAGAATTGTCGAAATTATATGTATTTTTTATTTTCAGTTACATTGTCTGAACTTGTGGTGCTAGGTAAATCACTACAAACTTAACCCAAGCCTCTAGGCAGCTGTGATCGCAAGATATTCATTATCATTATGTATTTTACTTTCTGCAGCAATAAAAATTCGCCTAATATAGACCCGAGGACACCTAAGCACTTCTTATGAGTTGTGAATGCGAAACCAATAATGTCCAATTCACTGCCGCTGGACGATCCATCGAGTTATTAACTTCTAGCGGGCGAGTGAGAGCGTTGAGTCAAATGGTCAACGCCTCCTAGATAGCAAAAGGCCGGTCCACTTCGATCTCTCACTTCGTGCTGCCTTGCCCGACTGCCATAGAACCTAATCGGAACCATTTCGTGTAAGCGCCGGCGATTTAATCGTCACGGTTTTTCTCACGCCAGGCTCGGCAATGGAAATTTGAAATCCAATGAAAATCTATGTAGCTAGATTTCATGAAGCAGAGTGTACAGGCCAGCTATCTAGGAGGCGCTAGTTTAGCCAAGTGAGTAAGACACTCGGCTTCTGAGCGTATGGTCGTAGGTTTGAAACTCACTGCCACCAAAGTTTTCAAGCGAAGCTTGTATTGTATCACAAGTGTCGGTGGCGTCACGCAAAAAAAACGCTTCTCCCAGAGTAGAGCAGCCGCGGGGAAAGCGAGCCGGTGCCAAATCACGTGACGCGCTCGACCATTCAGGGTCGTTTGGTGTGTCGCGAGGAGGGCAAGGGAAGGGTAGGGCGTTGGCGCGCGCTCTGCTCGGCTTCCCTCTGCTGAGATTAGTCTCGGCGGCCGGATGGGAAAACAGCAAGTGGTGCGTTCTGCCGAGGAGCAGGCTACATTTGAGCAACAGCACCGCGACCTCGCTCGGGAAAGGGCTTGTCGTCGCTGTGCCCGATTCTAACGTGAGGGCTTCCGAAGCCCAGGTGAAACGTCAGCGAAGAGCCGGCGACCCTGAGTCTAGAGCAATCGAAGTTGAACGCCTGCGACAGCGTCGTCTTTCTCTTCAGTTACCCGACAATGGTGGTGCACGCCTCCTAACTACGGGAAAGTAGTAGATCAGGTACACAAACGACAAGCTTCGCTTACCCCCATTTTCTCGACAGGGGAAGGGCTGACAATTTGTTTCCTTTCAAATTTATTACAGCAAAGCTGTGTATTGCTAGGCCATGGCGGCCGTTCAGAAAAACTATCATCACGAACAATGGCTCGAGCGTTCTCGTCTTCCAAATTTGGCTCGTTGGAGTCCCTCGGGGTATGGGCCATTGCTTAAGGGGCTATGAGCCATTCATTGTCTTACATGGCGGACAGATTTAATAACAGAGGTGGTACGCGAATGTGAATGCGTACTTATCGTAATGATGACCACCGATCAGGACAATAAATATGTTCGCACCTTTGCTCAAACTTCTGTGCCACCTCTGTGTGGTGAGCTAAACAGCTTCGCTGGTAACCCACCGTCACAGAGTAGAATGGCTCGTTAAGTTTTCATTTTTATACATTTATTATATTGATAGGGATTGTCGAGGAGAAGTTATAATGCAGGCGAGAGTTAGCGTAGTCAAGGAACGCGCGTATTACACAGGCTTCGAGAGCGAGGGTAACGGGGCACCGTGGTCATGCCCTCTCCCCTCCGGCAACACCTGGCGTGGCAGCAGATGCACCCTTTCATACGCTCTGCTCCACCGAGGCGTGCACGTTACGTCGCGTCAAAGCCAATGAGAATTTAGGTAACGTTTCGGTGCTACAGACGCCGGCTTTTTTTCGCTCAATTGATCATTTGATGCTTTAGTATCAAAGGAGAAGTCATACGTGTTGCTTGCCCTCACTAGATATATTCTACGGTTAGTATGGGCAGCTGACCAGGAAGGCTAGTTTCAAATGCAGTCGACTCCCCTGAATTTGACTCTTGCAGAACTGCAAAATTTTTTCGTATTATCCAAAAGGTGAAATAAGAAACGCTATCAAAATGAACGTATTCAAATATTGTTTTATTGGTTCAAGTATACCATAACGACTTATTTTTCTTTGCTCTTGAGCTGCGACCTAACCAGTCTGAGGAAAAGAGGTACGACATCTTTAAACACTTGTTCAGTGTCGCGCGACACAAACAAACGGCAACGAATTACATCGCTTGCGGAAGGAGCGTCGGCCGCCAAAAGATAAATTCATACGAAAAAGCTGCACACCTGCGGATACAGTAGCATCGATGGCAGATCTTCTTGTGCTTTTAAGATGTATAGTAACCGCTGCGCACTCGAGGTGCGCCGGTGCGCCCCAGCAGGGATTTAATTGAGTGATGCGGCTTTCTTTCGAGTTCGAACTACGAAAGTTTTTCATTCATAGCAGTGTGTAGTTTCTTGAAGGACATGCCAATGTATTGGAATCAGCCAAAACGTCAAATTAAGCAAGGTCGAATGAACAGGATTGATGTAATCTGACTGTCTCTCGCCAAGGCTTCTCTATCGACACTATTGGTTTCTATACCTCAAAATACGTCATTTATCACAGCGGCCAGATTGCACAGGAATAATGTTTTGGCGGCACAATCTAATGTGTCAACCTAATTTCAAAATTTGCTTAAAACAAAAAGAAATTGTAAAAATCCACAGGTGGACGAGTCGCTAACGCGGCTGCGGTTTTGTGTTTCAAAGCTAAATTTCGTAAACACAAATCTAGATTGCCTGTCCCTTCACTCTTCTCTTGTAACTAAACCGAGTCTATTGATAATTTTTCTGTACTTGGCACTTCTCCAACCTAATGAAGAGGGTGTTGGAAATTCTACTGCGCCAGCTTGGCCTCCTAAAAGGCTGCTTTGATGTTATCGTTTGAAGGATCCATACCAGGGCACACCCACAATAATCTTTGTAATGCCATGCCAAATAAATTTTGATTTGTGACACCCGTATTCAAATAATTGTTTTTTTCCTCTTTAGATTAATTTCATAGTTTGCTTGTTCCTGTGTGCTTAAAAAGCAGAAATTATTTCAATCCGGCGGTAACTGCGGATGGTGCGACGGAGCGCGGCCGCGCGGGCCCCATCTTGAAAGCGATATGCAAAAGGTAGAGAGTCTAAGTGCACTCAGGGTTGTTATCTTCGATTGCGCTTTGTTCTCCCCGCTTAGTTCGCGCAGAAGCGACAGGCAGCACAAAGGTCAATCAATTCTCTTGCCGCTGCTCCTGCCGCTCTGCCTCACGCTAACGTTTTGACAGAGTGTCCGCGGTCATCGAGTGAGATGTGTTCATGTTTACATGTATGCCTGTGAAACAATGCTTATTATTCAGTTAGAACGCGAATATTCGCAAGTTTAGACTGCCGATTAAACTACTAGCCTTACTTCGCATAGCAGTCTAAGACTTTGCTATCGAAATCGATAATTCGTCTGATCGCGTCTTTGTGCATACGGGTCGTCGTTGGTTTTAGAGGATGGACCAGCGTCAAATCGCCGCACGTTTGTTGTTTTAGTTTTGGTCATTTGGTGCTTTCACCGAGTTGTCACTGCCATTATTTTCTCAGCATCGTGCTAGACGCTTTTCGCAGAGCTGAACATTCACGAATGATATTGTCAGTACAGTAGCAACGTGGACTGGTTACAAAAAGATTTCATGTTCGCCGCAACTACAATATTACATTCTCGAGCGAGCAAAAGTGCTACGGACTCATCTCTAAGGTACCGTGAAATATGTGAAAAGAGCGAAGAGATTCTTCCTTTGTTATTGTTTTGCACGACCCCCAACCAAGCTCATCTCTCTTCGTGGCTTACGCATTGCTTTGATACCTGACCCGGTCTTTCTTTAGCTTTATTAGGTGTACTGTTTTCGGATGTTCAACTTCAGTGAGCTGGTCAGGTTCAATAATTTTGTGTCCAATGATTTACATGGTAGCACACTGCATTCGTTTATCGGCCGTGCCATTTAGAGGGGCCAAGACCCTCACTTGTTGAGGTTGAAATACGCATTACATATTAAAAGGCATAGCTGCGACATCAAGGTTGTAAAATTGAGCGAGTTTTATGGCGGGTTGGCCTCTAGTTCGTGGCGATTTTTCTTGGCGTCGTGCCAAAAATTACAAAAAAACACCTTCAGCGACTGGAAAAAAAAACGAAACCAACCTTCGGCGATTGATGTGAAATGTGCATATTTTTTCACGCTACAAGCATACAACATACAGCACAGCATTCATTTCAACAAAGGACAAACATAAAACAATCATTTAAACTACATCTGTGAAGACAAGGCTCTCCTGATAGCAATGCGAAGGACGTAGCGCTATGAGGAAGTGATGAAGGACGTAGGACGTAGCGGACGTGGGAAGTGACGTCACTAGCCTCTGATATCTAAATACGTAGCCTAGTAACTCAGTGCATTGTTGTTGCAGCACTGCTATGGGTGGGAAACGCATAGTTAGGACTGTCGAGGATCATCGCGAATACGAGAAGCGTCAAAGGGAATATAAACAGCAATACGACCAGCGGCGGGGTGCTGCCGCTGGTCGCATTGCCGTGCAATTCCAGAACAGGGGAAGTCCGGCTGTCCACATTCTCCTGTGGCTGAATACCTGGCCCGAGGAGGAATTGCGCAATAAAGCATTGCCCTTAGCGTTGTGGTGGTGGATTTCATCAACTTCACTGGACATCCTGTTTCGCATGGCCGGGATTGCGAGTCAATTTTTAAATCTCGCAGTTGAACCGTAAGAAAGACTGATAGCAGAAACTGGTGACGAAATCAATCGCACACCCAGCTACGGTTCTCTCAGGGCAAGGAAAGGCGTTTTGTGTACTTCAGAAGCGATGGCAGGAGACGCAAACGCGTCACGGTTAATCTAGAGGTGCATTCGAGGTGCATCCCGAGCTGCTTGCGCACCTCGGGATTCTGTGCGAGATACGTTTCGGCAGGCGTGCTCTGTTTTGTGCTGTTTTTGTCCCACGCCTGAGAAATTTGCAGGCCCTATTCAATAGAGACGTCTTTGCCGCGCCATCGGGTGCCAGAGAGGGAGGAGCAAGACGTCCGATGTGGTTACTGATTGTGTTGAAGCAGTCGACACCGCGGTACCCCGCAGTTACCGATGTCACAAAACATGCCAAAATGATCGTCGCTGCCGGTACCAGGTGTTAAAAGGCCGCGATATCAAATTGGTGTTTCCAGTTTAAATTTCTGCTGAAAGCCCATTTCATTAGTATATAACCATATCGGTCCCTCTGCTCTTAGTTAGAATGGTAAAGATATAATACTTGAAGGAGCGTGTCATGGCCCCTGTATTCACATTTCAAGATGGAATGTAGTAAATACTTTAGAGTTTCACAATACTTTATATTATACAGAAAAAAATATCACTACACGTCATTTACCTTTGGTACTCAACTACCTGAAACCCTGCTTAAGCGTAGCAATCATCAATTACAGAATTTGGAATATTGCATTTTAGATAGAAAAAATCAACTTTCTTTTCATTTCCTAGGCGAATATTTCGCCTAGGGCGGCACCCTTAGTACCGAACGCCATTGGCTCGCTTT
Organism: Dermacentor silvarum; assembly: GCF_013339745.2. Classification (NCBI taxonomy): domain Eukaryota; kingdom Metazoa; phylum Arthropoda; class Arachnida; order Ixodida; family Ixodidae; genus Dermacentor; species Dermacentor silvarum. The sequence continues at coordinate 49,941,049 of NC_051156.1, read as the reverse complement.
AACTTTATCTGATATTTGATCTTGTGCTTCGCTAAGCTAGTGTAGTGTGGCTCTGATTCTTGATGGAAAATTATTTTATGTGTTTTATTGCAACTGATTAAGTTGACAACATTTTTACCACAGGAGGGTGTGATCAACAGCAAGCTGAGGATAAAGCCACTACCTGAAAACGAACGGTCATTGCGAGGTCGGATGCTCCACAAGGTATACGAAGTGCACGAGAGACAAGAAGGATCTTTCAGGGAAGGCAAGCAATCTTTCTCTCCTGTTGCTGAGACGTCTAAGAGTTCACGACACCAAATTCAGATATGTGCTCTGCTGGTAGTGGTGTTCAAGGAGCCAGATCATTTCCCATCACTTCTCTGAGCAGACAATTGACTGAGGCAGCAAGGACTGAGAGGGCGTTTATTGGGTATTTCAAACGCGCGTACTAGCTGCACGGTATTTTGGAAAAGAACTGGGGCACTATAAGGCGTGAGTTTCCAAAAGCATTTTCTACAAAAGGAAAAGTCAAATATGCAAGTGACATATCAATATATTTGCATTCCTCTGAGATTATGCACTCTGGAAATTTTTAAAATACGATATCGTTACCGGAAGGTTGACAACTGGCATTGTGTACCTGGGTTTTAGCGAGTGCATACGTCCTGCACTACCTCCAGAATAGGTATTTCGGCATATTTCTGCCTAGAAAGGCTATCACAGAAACGGGAATGTGACTTAGGATGTAAAATCAGCGATTCAAATTATATGAGAAGTGCTGAGTAGGCGATAAAGATCGGACATGACCATGTGAATGGTAAGGACGTATTTTTGGGCTAGTTGGTTCTTCATCATCAAGTAAAAAACAGCGCCAGAATATGCACAGGTCCAAACGACGAGTAACGAGACAGACACAGGGCGCACTAACAACTGAAGGTTTATTCACAAAAAGCGCGGAATACGTATACCGGCTGAACATGAATAAACACAAAAAGGAAACTGTTACTTGCATCACATGGCCAAGCCTACTGCGCGCGAAATGCGGTTCTTGTAAGGAATCTTACATCCTTATCCGAGAGTATGACGGAAGGCATGCTACCACAAGGCTCATCCAGCTTTTTTATTTCCAGGGCTTCAACAACCTCCCTTGTTAGTCTGTCTGCTGATTTGAACGTGATGCTAGTATTCTTCATTAATGCAGCGCAGCCGCAGTCTCTACAATGAATACCTAGATGTCCTGATATTGTCTTTATTGTGTTGTACTTATGTTCTTTCAATCTCTCATTTAGGCACCTTCCTGTTTGGCCTATGTAAGACGCACCGTAATCCAAAGGAATTGAATAGACCACGTTTTTCGCGCAGTGCACAGGCTTATCTCGATGATTCGTGGTACATACAGATGCCTTGCTTCCTTCATTAACCACTCTGCACATTTTTGCGAGCTTTTGCGGTGCGGTAAAAACAACTTTTACTCCCGCCCTTCCCGCTACTTTCTTCAGGTTATGCGAGATAGAATGTATGTAGGGAATGGCGGACATATTCTTCGTGCCTTGATGTGCTCCCGCGTGGTTGGCGTTAGTGCCTTGCTTCTTAAATCTGAGCATGTTTTCTGCAACTTGATGACCTTGTGAAACGTTTCAGTGTCCTGTAATCTGGTAAAGCTGCGTGTAAACATTTAGGTGTGGCGATGAAAATAATATACTTGGTTTCAGGTAGCACTTTTATTATTTTTTGTGTGATGTGTTCACTTCTGCTCAGTTGTTTCTTAGAAAACCAATACTTAAGGTCAGTGGATGATGGTGCTGAGTGCCTTGTTGTTGACGAAATTCTGGCTGTTTTCTTTAACTAGGCAGGCCTAATTATGGCGCTCTCTCTAAGCGCAAGTCAACAAGCTTTTGAAGCTTGCTGCTGACACATCTAGAACGCACTTCATTAAGAATTGATCGGCTCCTTTTTGAAACAATATGGAAAATACACTACGTGGAAGGGAATCTTGAAAGTGCCCAATGTGTTGTACAAAAAAGAATGTATGCTTTATCTAGCATTGGAGCAGAACTAAAACGAACTGGGCGACCCCAAGCGACACATGATACTTTAGAAACTTCTGCGTTTAAAATAATGCAGTGCACACTTACTTAGCTGTTGTTATGGCTGCAGTTTTGGACAATTTTGTGGAGTGAATCTGTCCTACTCGCGGTATAGGGTTATCACTGAATGATATCTGTGAACTCCTTCAGTAACCGGATGGATGAATGTGAACTGCAACAGTTCTCATAAGGCGTATGTGTAAATATCTGTGTTATACGCGTCAAATGCCGGTTCAAATGTCTAAACGAACAGTCAGAAGAGCTGCATTTCATTTACCATTGCTCGTAACAATTTGCGAAAATTCTCTCAAAATTATTTTACTTGTGTTTAACTCGAAAGTTCAAGTCTCGTATTGTAACTTCAGGTCGGATGCTTGGGCGTCTACAAAACGATGACCAGAAGGATAGGCGTCACCGCAAGTCTCAAGAGCGTGAGTGAAACTTTATTTCGTAATCGTGGTAATGGCAGTTGCACCTGCTCAATGACACTGGCCGATTATAAAAGAAGGATGGTGCTTGGGTTACCATCAGAAATCTTTATGTAAGCAGCATTTGCAGGTAAGCAACGCGTAAAGAAATTTAGAAGAGAAAAAGGTAATTATTATTATGTAATTAAGCACGCCGTTAATAACTACGTAAACTACTCAAATTTTGAATTTCATGATATTCGGCTATCCAAGGCTGTGCTTCGTACTAGTGTTGTGAGAAAGGTGATGCAATCGATCTGGCAGATCACGGGATTCTTTATTCATTCGGACTTTTATGTGCCATTATCGGATATTTCATAGCAAATATTGTTTCAGTTGATCTGTCTGCCCTGTTCGCACTATCCTTCAGTTCTGGAAACATTTCATTTGATTTGTTTTTTTTCTCCTTAAAGTTATTATTGGTCTTTTGTTTAGCTCCGCCGCTCTGATCTTGGCCTATTCCCCTATTGTGGGAAGGAAGTGCCATGGTTGAGCGTCATTAGCACCATCTTCATTGTCATTGTGCAGCTAGTTCTCCAGACAGGCTCCACAGCTCTGTGCGAAATCAGGTATCTGCTCTTTTCTCGTCTGTCTCATCCAGAAAAGTATCACCCTATTACAGTTAATGAGGATGCGGGGCAGCCTTTGAACACGGAAATACGAAGCCAGACACTACATGCAAACTGTCGAGGCCCACCCCGCTCAGCTTCCGTGACAGTGTCCGGTGCCCCCTATTAATCTGACCCCGGGATCTGTAACGGTTCAAATACTACGGTATCTAACACGGCGTGTCCTCGTAGGAATGGATGAACACGCGGAAATGGCACGACCGCCACAAGGCTATATAAAGAAATATTTTCTTCGCCGGATGTAGTAAACAAGCGCTTCTGGGAAATCAAGCCACTAATGCAATTAACTGCAGCGCAAAGAATCTCCGCAGAGGTGTTAGGTCGCCCGCTACGTGCAAGCTCCGTGCTGAAAAGAGCTTGTGCGGACGCGCGTAAAGGAATGCAGAGTATTTTACGAGTTACGAGAGGACGCTGTATACTTATGTGGGTGCGTTATATTTTTCACAAATTTATCCGCGAAAGATATTCAAAGCATGAAAGCTGTCGACTGCAATTCTTTCAACTATGGTCCGTTCAATCTGCTCAAATCTGATTCAAATCTGTTCGCTTCAGCTGATATTGCGCTGCCTTACCACCACGGGCCTTTACCCCAGCCTCTGAAAGCATTTTTAATGCGCAGAGAGTCCCGATACTTGGCCATTTCGTAGCACGACATGGCTAGCATCTTGTGATACCAGGATAATATTCGTGCGGCTCCTCACTTTTGCAAGTCGACTAGTGTTGTCTTCAACTCCGCACGTTTGTGCTACCGTTATCCACTTCAAGTAGTGGTAACTTGAGATCGCTGAGAGGCCGATGTCCTGCAGTGGAATAAATATATGATGATGATGATGCTTACCCTATTTTAGGCGCATTGATCAAAATTTTGTCGCTCCCACTTTATAACTGAGAATAATCATAGCTAATAGTTTGTGAAGCACTTAAAGTTAAGATGAAGGACAAACGTGTGCACCCTAAACATGCTACGCGTCGTAAGGCATTTTTGGGAAGTGCAGTTTAGAAAACCACACACACCAAGACCAAGAAGGATTAAAGTAAGAAACAAACGTCCCTATTTGTTCATTGTTAGTTACGCCAGATGTCTCGTCACTTCATGCTGACGTTCCTCGCAGAGACGGCCTGCGGGCGGTTGTACATGCCTTCAATGAGCGTAACTTGATAAGCGGGTTGACTCATCTACGCTAAGTACTTTACTCTGTCTTATTCTAGAACTAAATCGCTTTGATTTTGATGGTCACCTCTATGTTCAGGTCAGCAGCACTTGCATGGGAATGAAAATCGGGACCAAGTAACGCTAATATATTTAGGCCTAACTAGAAAAATAATTCAAAAGTCGCCGACACTCTAAGCCATTTTATTACCAATGCTTAATTCACTATATATTCCTAATTTGGCAACACAGTAAATGAGAGCTTCTTTCTTTCATTGGCCACTGCAATAACGTCTATCATGTCATCAACTTTTAGTATTTCTGCTAACCCTTTAGCATTAACTTTCTTGATGTCACGATCACTATGAGGAACGAAGTAATGATTACTGAACCTTTCAGGAAACCCACTGATCGGCACAAGTCCCTCCGTTTCAAAAGTAGCCGTATGAAGCGCAGCAAAAAGAGCATCCCCTATATACAGGCCATCTCATATAAGAGCATATGCTCCGGTAAGGACGAGCCTGCGCAGAACTGTAAAACCACTCACGGAAAAAAATCACCCTGCGCACATATTTGACAACACATTGAAGCGTGCTGATATCTTAGATCTCAGGCAGCTACTCAGTGGCGATAGATAGACTGTGCCACGCACGCAAAAATATCGGCTTAACACACTAGGCACCAATCCTAAAAGAAGGCCATATTTGAAAAAAAAATCATTATATTGATTCAAAGCTAACAACCAAATAGCGCCTGTCTGTTGTACCTGTCTTCTTTTCGTCCTCGTCTCTTTGAAGAAAAAAACAGCGATCATCTTCGCGCCATACTCATGCCAACGAAAAGTAAACCTTCAGTGCATACAGACTGTCATCCTTTCAAGAAACCACGGTGCAAAATTAGCATTTATATGACAACATACCGAATGGTTGATAGCATTGCATCTCACTGTTGAACAACAATCAGCGGCGACATTAATCGCGGCAGTGCTAATTTAGCGTACTACTTTGTATGCTCACCGTGCAATATACACTACCTTGGTCTGACAGAAACTAGCTTTCGATAGTGTTTTAACAACCACTGGGCGTCCCTAATCTTGCACAGTCCAAGCACATTATTATGCCTCTCCACTATTCTGACAAAATTAAAGCCACATTCCTTCGCTTGCGCTCTAAATCGCGTCGCGAGGAATATGTTTGGGAAACATCGTTACTATACAAATTTAACACTGTTCATTTGGGTATTAACCAAAGTACGGGAACGGTGCCTTACCTTTCGCTGCTGTCGCAATGAACATGTTTGTAATCTTACAATCATAATTGGTTCAGGATTTTATTTTTTGTGCTCTTTCTATTCAAGATTTTCATTCTGTTGCTGATTGTATATACGTTTTATTATAATCACTATACTCATGACACGTGTGCTCATTGTAATTACTAGGACACTTTATCTGACCGCCTTTGCAACCGTGGTTGTTGAATGTAAACATGTCATATCGCTGAAACCATTGTAACTATGATGCTTGTTTTGACAACATGGCATATGTTTCTGTCATTAACGATAACAGAGCCCAAATAAGCTGCCTCCCTTTTAGCACACTGCTTACTCTGATGATGAAGAATAATAAGAATGATTATTGTACTAAAAGGTGTACAAAATGACTGTGACATCATCCGGATCCACAGCCGATATGGCTGGTTGAGGATGCATTGTAAAAAGGCTGAGTAAGTACAACATCAATTAGCGAGTACAATGTTAATATGCAAATTACAGCACCAATGTACAATGTATACATATGAGGAGTAATTTGTGAGTACAATAATGCCACCCCCACGCTATGTAATGTCCGGCAAGACCTTTAGGCTTTAAAAATAAATAAAAAAATAAAGATATGCACGATGAGTGGTAGCTCCCTGACAGAATGGGTCTCTTGAGCGACGGTCAAATATGGGGCAGACATTCACTCAAGCTAGCTATGCTGTACCAAAGTTTTGTGCCAACAAAATGAAGTGTTCGGCGGCCATAAATGTTGTGGACTATTGTCAGATTAAGATATTTTTGTTTCGCCTGTCGAGTGCTTCACCTGAACTTTAGTAAAACTGATGAGCGGTGACGTTCGTGTAAAAGAAGACGTTCTTGTAAAATATTTTGTGTACGAATGTTGCGATTTTATATTGCCTTGATTTTATATTGCCTTAAGAGGTATTTTGCTCAGATTTCTGAAAACATTTCGTGTATAGCGCCTTCGTGGGGGACGATGTCATGGTTCGTACAGCTCTTTTTCCTAGGTAAATTACCACAGAATAATATGAAGCATACATGCAGTCCCATTATTCTATGCATTACGTCAGGGGAGAGTGAATTACGTTGAAACATAATATATGGCGTGTCTGTAAACTGAAATATATTCCAAAATGATATAGCGTGAAGCATCGAGCGCTTAGTTTTTTTTGCGCAGACGATGAATTGGAGTTGCCCAATAGAATGATGCGTCGAGAGTCACGCCGAGGTAAATATATGCATTGAGTTTCTGAATAGCTCTTCCCCCAATGTGCAGTCTAGATGTTTCAAGTACCACTTTTCCGTTAGTGCAAATACAACGTACTTAGTATTCTTTGTATTTTACACTACTTTGTTTCGTGTAAACATTTGAGAAGCTGCTTGTAGTTATTTATGAGCAAGTAATTCCGCTTCTTAATAAGAGTGGTGTGGTGTAAGTAAGCCAGTCGCATTTGCACATACAGCTGCTTGCGAGTGGGTGAAGGAGAGATCATAGGTATTGGGTAGATTGGCCGTGCTAGATCGAAAACTTAGTACCAACCGTTTTTCCCTAGTGTGCGGAATATTTCGTTCCGCTCTCTGTCTCTCTCTCTCTCTCTCTCTATATATATATATATATATATATATATATATATAGCAAGTATTTATATAATTGCAAGAAATTCTGAAATATGGATATTGTTAAAAACGCCTAAACACAGATAGATAAATTAAAGTTTATTTTTACTTTTTTTCGTGTACCTCAACGGCGCGACACACAGCGGAAGGACGGAATATGAATGCTGAATTGTTTATCGTGGAACTTCACGCAATGTCCGACAAAGCGCACCAAGTGAACTTCAAGAAGAATGAAGATTTAATCGCCTATATGGCTGTCATGTCAAATGCAGTAAGTATGGTTATATTGGAAATATGGTTCTCCTTCTATTTCGTTCTTCTTTCAAATAAGAGCGTACGTGGCTAATCACTCATGTGCACGACCGAAAATAAGTTCTAGTTGTACAAAGGCGTCTTTGGAGGTAAGGTATCTTTGGGATCCTAAGTTATCGCTAGCCACGTGGCGGCTGCATCGAGAACCAGTCAATGTAGGTTCAGGCTTCAAGCGAAACAGGTTCTCCTAAAAGCATGCGCTGAAAAGTTGCCCCGCAGTTCTCAAATCATCGTATTACCCTGGTGATCAAGCCCCAAATAGAAGAAAAACATAAACATATGTCCAAAGACTTTTGTTGTGTGCCATTACACGTGTCATCGTGGTGGAAAGACAACAATGTATCATTTCATCGTTTCCCGAAAGAAGCTACTACGCTCATTCAGAAAAGGTGATCGACACTATGCTGGTTTGGTAGAAACACTTCACTTGGGGCGATATCATCCCGTTAAGGGTACCACTGCCTTCTTTAGATATATTTGTAGTAATGCAGGGGCATTTCAAATTGCGGAGTGTAGTTTCGTTTAGACAGGCACTCAGTCAAGCTATATATATATATATATATATATATATATATACTAACCTACGCTTAAGCTTAATTTATTATTGCTAAGCTTGACGCCTGGTACCATAGTACTACTAATGCACTAAGCAGCAGAGTTATTCCGGGCTCATGTTTTTTTCGTCCGGAGGCACGGTAGCAAGGAAGGATAACTAACTCGGAAGGCCTGACATGACTCGTAACAGGTTATTCCTTTAGGCGATAAGTAGCAGTGATAAGAAGCTTCAGTATTGCGCGGCAAGTAGCTGATGCTGTTTTCAATGGCCGCCATGCTGTAAAGCTATTTCAAAGTGTTTCTATTCTATTTCTTCGATTAGCCCTCCATGACTGGTGGACAATTCTGGGCTATGCCCATTTGGTCTTTCTGTCGCGCGACGTCACGAAAACTGCGAGAACTCCCCATCTGATATGACTGTGCACTGACTATGCTTGATAAGGCTGAACAACATAAAAAAGGTTATTTACGATTTATGACTTTTGGACCAATCGTCATTCACTATTGGTCAAAAATTTTCAAGCTGCAACCAGTTTACCTGTCTGTCAAGCGACATCACGAGACCGCGAAAACATACCACGTCAAAGTGACGGGCGCGCACTAAATATGCAATTCTATTCCGAACAAACCATTCTTTTTCGGAATAGCCAGGGGATTCCACGTTCCCACAGCCTTAGCAGATGCATCACTCTTAGTGTTTGCACCCTTTGGGGCGTACCTTGTTCCACAACCACCCGCCATGGTTGCTCAGTGGCTATGGTGTTGGGCTGCTGAGCACAAGGTCGCGGGATCGAACGTGGGCCGCATTTCGATAAGAGTGGAATCTGAAAACACCCGTGTACTTAGATTTAGGTGGACGTTAACGAGCCCCAGGTTGTCGAAGTTATTCAAGTAGTCCCCCAGTACGGCATGCCGCGATCTGAAAGTCAGATCGCGGTTTTGGCCTGTAATACCCGATAATTTTTTTTAGTCCCGAAACCATATTCATCTGCCTTGCTTGCGTTTACTTTCTCGAAAACTCTGCGTTCGCTACTTTATTATCGAGAATGGCATGTTACGCTGATCACGCGCATTTCGTTCGTGGCCTGGAAGTACCGGGCTCACAGCGTTAACGAAAGGAAATACGGGCAAGGTGGATGACGAAAATTATTGTGGGGCAAGGTAAGCCCCAAAGGGTCCAAACATTTAAGAGTGTGGCTTCATGCCTATCCCTTAGGCACTGGCTACTCGAAGCCACCGGGCAGAATGGTTTTATATGAGTATATTAAAAAGCTTTGCCTGGCCGTATGGTGTTGTTGAGCTCTTTCGGCATGCATATTAACACACAGACTTCTTTATCTTTCTTCGGTCACTAGTTTTCACCGGATAACAAAAAACACACGTTATCGCTCGGCGCAGGACACGCCTGCATGTATCAGACATTTCTCGAATGTTATCGATAGTTCTATCCGTTGGCTGTTGTCACCAAACCTTTTGTAATATGACTGTACGCGCGAAGCGATTTGTGTAGTACATTCCGGACGCCACGCGGACACCAGCGATTACACTGGAGCATTCGACGAATCACGTATAAAAGCCAACGCGATGGACTCGCAGATCAGACCTTCGACGACTGCCGACTTTGCTTGCCGCTATTGTTGTGCTTGAGTGTTACTTGTTTTTTTGGGCATATGTCCACCAAATAAAGAGTTAAATTTGTAACTCAGTGTTCACACTGTGTTATTCTTACTGTCACTACAACGTCACAATCCGACATCGCTCTGCCAACTCTTGTTCTCTGAGAAGCAGTTTAGGGAGTAGGACGTTTGTAAGTATCAGTTGCACACCGGCGCGATTTTGCACTATATAACGACAACAAACTAAGAAAAGGGAAGCGGACCAATCGCCTACACCGGCACCACTCTCTTCACCTACAGGGACTCGCTCCTCACTTTCCACGATATCTTGACTCATTATCATCTTTCTCGGGGGGCTTTTCCACTTCCTCACCCTAGACTCACTCGATCGCAGCCGACGGCCTTTAGGATGCTCCAAACGGGGTCTTTCCCTTCGAGAGGCAGGTCTAGTTACTTCTCGCCCAACATCGAACCGCAATGTCCGGACTGCGGAGAGGCGTACTGCTCATTAGCTCATATGTTCTGGCAATGTCCTGCGTTACGCGACACAGAGTTCAACAACGAAGAGGTCTGGGAGGAAGCCCTGAAAAGCGCCAACCTGTCGGTTGAACTTCGGGCTGTCCACAGGGCCTGCGAGAGGGCGGAGGGCCGCGGTCTTCCGGTCCCTGCGTGGGAGCGTCCCGCGACTGCTACCGACTCCCCCTGAAAGGAGGCGTCCAAACGCAGTTCCTCAGGACCTGAATAAAAGTTCTTTGTCTGTCTGTCTGTCTGTCTGTCTGTCTGTCTGTTTGTCTCTTCACCTGGTTGTCTACATTCAGTGAGCTAGACCGAAACAATCTATTTCTGGGTGTTCGTGGCCTCTTGTCAGCCAATTCGATAAGAAAGGCTTATCAAGGTAGGCGATGTTATTTGCTTTAAAAAAAAGTGACCTACTCGAGTAGAGGGTAGTGTTTGACTGGGCTGCGCAAACGCCGCTGAGAGTTTCGGCCCGATGCTTGCGTTGATGGTTCCGTAAACTTGGCGTCAGCGGATTCAAATCAAATCATAATTGAATACATTTAAATTATTCGGCGCTAATTTAACACCTTGAGCTGTCAGTTTATTCGATCGCAAGAAATTTAGGCGCAAGTGCACGCAGCCCTCGCTCGAGGTTTAGAGAATTTGACCTGTACACAGCGCCGCTAGTTTGCTTTCCGAAACAGTGCACGTGGCTAAAATACATTACAACTGGTTTAATTTACTCTAAGTCATGCATTTACACTAATAAAAACGTATTTGCTTTAGATAAGCTATCGCTATACTTCGGAAGCCTGTTGGAAGAAACGCTACTTCAACCGATTGGCTATTATTGACTTCTTACGTTCTCAAGGATTTACTGGGGTTTGCCACTCCCCACGGGCGGAAGGTGTCTGCTATGTTTCCAAGCCTGTTTTGAGCACTGCGTTCGGCGAGCACGAACAAGCGCCAGTCATCGGACGCAGACGAGCTTATCAGACGAATTGGCGAACCAAAAGGAACTGGCAGACCGACTTACAAACGACACTCTAATTTGTTTTTCTTCCAAGAAAAATTGTAAAATTAACTTTACAGCTTTAGGCGCCCTCTATTAGCGCACAATATGTGTATTTAGCTTCTGAAACGACGACATGAGTTACTGCCTTTGTATTGTGGCATTATATGCGATTTACTACAATGTGAGTTGCAGCGCGGAGTTTTCCATGAAGGACTAAGATAGTCAAGTATGTTACCTGTAAAGCCGGAGTAACGCCGCACACAGGTCCTTGCACTTTTTGGTGAGGGCCGGTAGGCTCAGCCGCTTCCTTTCTTGAACATCCGGCTTGCTTGAACGGCTGTTTATTTTTAATAAAACAAGCAGATATGCCTCTCCGAACAAGACGGATGCTTGCACGTATAGTGCCACTATTACCATGCCTCCGTCGCTGAAATCGTTGAGACCGATAAAATTATGTTGATCGGAGCCGTAATCGACAAACTTGAGAGCAGCACCCAGCTAAAGAGCCGCCATGACTTGGCCCTGGATATCGCAGCCATCTTTGTTTATTTCAGCAGTGTGTTTAAGCACAAGTAACAAATTCTGGAGTTGCGAACAGAGCCGTGCAATGTCGGCCATTTTTAGGCGCTGCGCTTGCATATAAATCCGCGGCATTGAAATTGACCGTTTCAACGGAATATTTCTAATCTACATTTAGCGCATATTTATATATTGTGAAATTGCTGCAAATACGAACGCCTCTAAATTCCTGAAACTATGCGGTGTGAAAATTAAAAAAATAGACGTTTTCTTCCAGGTAAACTTAAGATACCTGGACATGAAAAATCCCAGAATAAAGTTCAAGCTGATCGCAGTAACCAGAAGCCTGGTAAGTACCTTTAAGAAAAAAAAAAGAACAAGCTTACAACGTGTGGAGACGAACCGCCAATTGGACCTGGTATGTTTCGGTCTAGCATAAGGAATGTGGCACTGTCACAATCCGCTGACGTTTAGGCTCGTCGTGCAGGGCACCAAGAATTGCATTCGTTAAAATAAAGTTGGTCGTCAGGCTTATCAGGAATCACGGACTAGGGAATGGCTCACGGAATCGCCGAAAGACAGATCACGGCATCGGTGCAGCGTTTCGCTTGGTCAATTCGTAGGAGTGGGAATAACTGAGCGTTGAGAGTGTGGATGGAGCGTCGACTATCGCGGTTGATGCACACCACAAGCGCCACAGTTACGGTGCGCAAAAAAAAAAAGACTCATTGCGCAGTCTTACAAATCATAGTGGCAAGCAGAAAAAAAAATTCAGCAGAACAAATGTCACGATGATGCTCAAGGTTAATGCGATTAGCACTCAAACAATGTAGCGACACACGTCGATCAACGTGCCATTATATACATTGTATAGCGGTCATATTGAGATTTCCATGGCTTGGGGTTGGTTGCCGGTTGCACATATGTGGGGTACGTTTCTTCTAGGTCGAAAGCTGATGAGTCCCTCTTAGATAACATGTCCTTCAGCATGTCCTGAAAACGGCCATGTATACAGTCGTGATTGACGTCACTGGTGGCGCGAAGAGTGTTCCAATTTGTATTGGGAGGTCTTGCGCATACGCTATTCTTTCGCGAACGAGAGCAATGTTTATGGGCTAGATACCAGACAGCAGCAGCACATCGGGCTAATAATCATAGGCGGAAAGTTTTCATTGTTCCGGGGGGGGGGGGGGGGCTGGGCCCGATCAGCTTCCGAAACCTACCCATATATAATATATATATATATATGTATATATATATATATATATATATATATCATAATCATCATCATTTTGTCGGGTTGGTACTCGTGGGCTGTCTCGCGCTGTGTGACAAGAGCTCTGCGTCTGTCTCGGGCGTCGTGCGTCGTCTCACAATATATATATATATATATATATATATATATACCCTCTACTAACAATTTTCTATTTCTAGCTTTATGGCGAAAGCCATTAAATCGACTGTTCAGGCAAATTGTCAAGGTTGTCGTCACCGTGATGTTCCGCATTAAATACAAAAGCCGCATGAGCGGCCCGTACCTTGTGGGTGCGGGAAAAAACACGTCACAGTCAGTCGAAAAGGTTGGGGGCTTGATGGGCATTATTTCCCACGCGCTCGATATTCGGATTAGTTGTAGGTAACGTAATCATACGCGAATGGGAAGGAGAGCACGCGTCTTCTCCTCTAGCCCTGCCGTAGCTGTGAATGACTGTGCGCGGCTGACGCTTATGGGGCCCGCGTGCCTTATCTAATAGTTTGTAATCATTGGGGGGTGCAATTATAAAGGGTGATCAGGGATGGCTGCTAAGTTCATGCGTGCTGTCTTCCTTGCTGGGCTGTCTTTCTGCGCCCCTAGTGTTGCAGAGATAAGAGACACAGGTCATCGCAGATCACTAACACAGGCCGTCAGTAGTGGACATAAAGATAGGCAGATAGTGATGAGGAATCTAATTTTCAGAGTTGCGGTGAATCGCGAGGCTGTACGAACCATTCGCCTCCGCTGCCGGCGTTCATCACAATGCTTGCGTCGTGAAAGCGAGTGCTCGAGGTCATCCAGTGAGTTATTTACAGGTTTACATGGTCCGTGCTTACTATGTCCACTATGTCCACTATGCTTACAATTTTACTTTTAGGTGAATGTTTACTACAATTTATATGGCCACTATAACTCGCGTATAGGCCACACTTTTGTGTCGCGATTTTGACGAGCCTTTCTTGGGACCTGGTCATCTGACCTCATTTTTCTAACTACGAGCATGAAATCCGCCGTAAACCTCCGCGATCGACTCCTCTCGACATCCAGTAGCGACGCGCGAAAGTACGCTGCGCTCGACAATTCGCTGTTGAGCCCGATCAGAATCAGCGCACGGAACGCGATTGCTTCTCGGTTGCATGTCTTTTTTTATATTGGCTGTCAAGTTATGGGTGCGGCCCTTACACGGGTGCGATCCTTGCACGGATTTACAAGGTAAGAATCTTCCTTCGTGTAACTGTCTTCTACTTCACTATCACTAATACTGCTTCGCCTTCCCGGCCAAACTGCACTCTTTTTAATTCTATCAGTACTTTGAGTCTGAGTTTAGGCGCTGCTGCGCATGACTTCTAGACTTCTATTTATTCTGATTTTGAGTGAATCCGGCATGGCATCATTTCGGACACAGAGTGAATTCTATATACAAGGTGTTTCAGCGAACAATTTCCAAAATTTTTAAAGGTGGCCTGTGGCAGACAGTACAATTCTAGTTCATGAGCTCGTCTACTCGAAGATTCGGGCATTACTTGCACAAAAAATTGAAATGCATAATCGACAAATTAACAAAATTAACCAATTAACTTTCTAGCTAATTACCTTATGGCCCATGTTGCAATTTAGAAATTCTAGCCGTGGAGTGCGGATCCACTTTGAACTAAACCTCAGACTGACACCAGTGTCGAGATATTAATTCTCTAACTTTGCGGAGAAATACATTGGCGTGCCAGTCACTTTCTCAACAAAACGTCGTTTTATGCATCAAAGCACAAAAGTATGAAAAGAACAAATTATGGGATTTTACCTGCCAAAACCACGATCTGATTATGAGGCAGGCCTTAGTGGAGGACTCTGGAATAATTTAGACCACCTGGGGTTCTTTAACGTGCACATAAATCAAAGTATACGGGTGTTTTAGCAAATGCAGCCGCCATGGCACGGATTTGATCCCGCGACCTCACGCTTAGCAGTCCAACACCATAGCTACTAAACAACCACGGCAGGTAAGCGCAAGAGTAACTGGAACGCCAATGCATTTCTCCGCAATGTTCGGGAATTAATATCTCGAAACTGGTGCCATCCTGAGAATTAGTTCCTAGTGCATCCGTCTTGCGAATTCCACGGCTAGAATTTGTAAATTTCAACACGGGCCATAAGTTAATATGTAAAAAACCTAATTGGTGAATTTTTTAATTAGTCGATTATGCATTTCAATTTTTTGTGCAAGCGATGTCCACCTCTTCGAGTAGAGCAGCTCATGAACTAGAATTGTGCTATCTGCCACAGGCAAACTTTTAAAATTTTTTGAACGTGTTTGCTGAAACACCCCGTATTTATGGCTTCTGCATGCAAGAGGCGATGTTTCCATCCCTAATGCGTAAATGTTGTAAATAATTAGAAGACCTTTGTTTTCTTTTATTTTATCGCCAGTCGTTAGCATTGCCTACTAGAAAGAGAATCAATATTGAGACACATATCACTCACGTGCTTTTCACACGCCGTTGATAGAAGACTCTGCCGAAGGGGTCACTATAGTCTGCAGGTTTTTTTCAGGGTCAAAAAAGCACGCAAATTAATTTGAAGTGGGGTAGTGAGGTGAACATACATCAACATATTCATTTTCTATGTATAGGCTATCCATTTAGTTGGCTACCTCGTTCTCTTTAAGAAATATAATAAACTTTGTCCTTTGTATATATTTAAATATATTGTGTCTTCCTGAGTGGCAATTTTCTTTAATGTTAAAGTGAGGAAACACGGATGAGGTAGCCGCCGCTGGTGCTTCTAAGGCGCTTGTCCTCCTATTGTCAGGGTTTGCCGAAATAAAGCGAAAGTAAAAATTAGAAGCCGTGCACGTCCGTGCAAACAATGGTGCCGTAAGCTTTTAGCCACAACAAAAGTGAAAATCTGGAGGCGCCGCAAAAGAATCCTCACATTATATGGGTAACAAAACTCTGGTAATGACATTTTAGGGGCGGAGGGGGGGGGGGGGGGGTTGGCTACGGATCTCCGGGGGGGGGGGGGGGGAGGGCTCAGCCCCCCCCGGGGAAATTCCGGAGGGGGCTCGAGCCCCAGAGCCCCCCCCGTAGTCGGCGCCTATGCTAATAATGATAATCAAAGTGAAAAAAAATGATAAAAAAGAGTTAATGCTAATATTTGAGCCAGTTGGTATATATCTGAGAGCGCAAGACTCAAAAGAGACCAAGAACAACAAGACAAATGAAGTGATGCTCTGAACAACTGAAGTGTTTATTTCCGGGGAAAAGCGCACAGAAATTGAAAGCACAAAGATAAATAATCAAACCTCCAGGTAGCACATAAGTGAACGCCAACTAATTTCTCGATGATTAAATCAAACAATGAGAATGCTTAGGCAATACGGCCAAATACGGCCACATGGAAGTTTGAAAAACAAAATGTGTTGGCTTTGTATAAAAAAAATATTTTTTTCCAAATGAAATTATATGGACGTTCGCACCCGTCCTGTCGTATATGTTCTCTGCCGGCGTCTAGTTTGCACCACAATACCTTGAACATTGCATTATCAGAAACAGTCATACTTTTGAGCGACCCGAAGAAAGCGGTGGTGTAATTTCGGAGGATAGAGAATGGACATTTTTCATGTGCACCTATGCTAAGGCACTCGGCTATCTTTTCCAACAGAACGACAGTTTTTCGAAAGTTGGCAAAGGCACAGTTGAGTCGTCGCCGACTTTGGAAGGATTGGCAAAATATTTCAAGAAAGGGAAGTTGCCAGGGAATCCTGACCTGGTATATTTTGTAACTGGGTAAGCAAAACGCACATATTTCTGCCTGTCTTAGCGAAACCGAACCCTAAGGTTAAGGGCTGCCGATTTACAAATTTAATGTTCATACGCTTATATTGTGATGTTAAACTATCTGATAAAATTTAAATCTTCCTACAGCCTCGACATGATCGACTTTGAGCAAGGAAAGATGTCTACAGGAATAACAGGTAAGTCGAAGTGCGTTTAATGTAGAGTATGTTACCGCCCGTTTTATTTTACTCCATGGCAACGTCCTAAAGTGCGCAAGGTGATGAGGGCTTGCCAATAGCGACTATCCATTATTGAGGGTCGCGTCAGCTAGATGTCACGCCACTAACATTTTATTAAGCCCAATGATTCCGCTGTCGCGTAACAAATAAATTGAATATATTTTACCCACTAAAAAAAGGGAGAACTTGGAAATGCTCCTGTGCCGGAAAACACGTTCAGTTACACCCTTTTGACCGCCTGGTTTGCACACTATTAACAGATGGCACTGGCTTCGCGCCCAGCCATTTGTGGCCTCAATGATCGCCATGTCGCCTCCGCGGTGGTTTGATTCCCGGTCGCGACAGGCGCTTACCGATGGAGATGGTATGCAAGAACTGGGCTCTACTTGGACTTAAGTACACGTTAAAATACACGAGAGGGTATAATTATTTAATCCTGAGCGTGAGCACTGCCGCGTTCTTCATAAACTATTGGGCAGTTTGAGGACACTAATCTCCACATCTGTAATCTGCTAAATATGCTGTACGCGTACAAAATTGATTATTAAGACTGTCCTTAGTTTTGTACATCGAGAAAAGCGGCATTCTGATAGGCATCTTTTCACTAAAATATCATCAGCTCGCAAAAATGTGTAACTCGATATTGGCCCTACTATTAAGTAGCTAATTTATTAGCACGTATTTATGGTCCTAGTTTCTTCGCACCACAACCACGGAATAAAATGTCGAAACGTCTTGTATGATAAACCAGGCTTTTGCCGTAGTGAAACGACTTCTGCTTTCTCAGAGGCAATGCTCGCGGAAAAACATGACGTTCGGAGAAAACCGCAAATTAAGAAGGCAGCCGCTCACGCTTGAAAATATAATGTTTATATTTGTTCATAAAGTACACGGCAGTTCGGCCGGCGCACTGCCCGCAGCACGATCGACGGGCCAATCGACGACCGCGAATCTACGCTCCCCGCGTCTCCGGCGACGGAAACATCGGCTGCAGCTTGTGTTCGAAGCAAAATTATTTCCGTTAGATAAAGCGATGCATAAATAGTACATTTTATGAACAACGATATCGACTGTCAAACGTTAAACATGAACTAGAGCTCCGATACTTGTCGAGCTCATCTGCAGTGCACGGCTACCGATGGGAGACGACCGGCTCGGCTGTGCTCGCATCGCAGCTGACGGCGCCGCTAATATCAGCGTATTTTCTTCTTTGTGTACAATTATTGCGAAGAGCGACAACAACGATAAGAAAATATTACGGCTTGTGAACGTCGGTAAGTCATTCCGAAGCGCCGTCCGCTTTAGCTTTGAAGTGAACCGGAAAAGGCCTAGTCACAATATCAGCGCCGTCGAGTGATCAGTGGCGGTGAGGCTGCCGCACAAATGTGTCCCACTTTCCTCTCCACGGCAAGGAAATATCGCGTTCGCGAGCAAAACCGCCACCGCACGGGAGCCCGCGGATGGCAAACGGTGTGCGGCGAGTTACCGTGATGGTAACGTGAACGGGCCATAAGCACGGGCCCGTGCCGGCCCATGCTCATGCGAAGCGTGCCTCTATGGTCCCTTGAAGCTAAACATATCGACAGAATTACCTATCTGGTTGGGAAAATTGACTAAAACTTAGAGATTGACTCCAACCAAATAGTAACCAATTTATCATCGAGAAAGCTCACAACAGAAGAGACTTCAGTCCTGGAAAATAGTCATAAATTCAACGTCACCACAGACAACCTCCCCCTGCACAAGATTGTCGCCGCCCTCGAGAGCGCATCCAGCAACTGGACCCTAAAGTGCGGGAACCGCTCAGATTAAAAGCAATAGGCATAATACGGTGCAATAACAACCCCCGAAGAGAAAGAAACTTGTCGTCTGACGAAATAAGAGTGCTGCTATTACTGAAAGAAGATAAGGACATTGTAATTCTACCCGCGGACAAGGGCAACTCAACCGTCGTGTTGAAGATGCAGGACTACAAGGAAAAGGCGTCCACCCTACTTAACAGCCAAGACTACGAAAAATTAAAAAAGGACCCCACCACAAGGACCCAATCAGTACTGAATAAGACGCTGGTCGAAATTTACCGAAACCACCCAAATTCTCGAAATCTTTATCTAAAATTAATGTGCAGGAACGGGTCCGCACCAGCCTTTTACGGCTTGCCAAAACTCCATAAACCCGGAATCCCCTTACGGCCAATCGTAGGCTTGTCGTGCTCCCCAATTCGATCACTATCCACATACTTGCACCAGATTATATCACCCCTCACCGGAAGGACAGCATCCCACGTGCGAAACGCCGAAAGCTTCATCAAGCTCATATCAAATGTACGCCTCGAAGATGATGAATGCCTGGTCTCTTTTGATGTGATCTCTTTGTTCACCAGAGTACCCATTCAGTTAGCTATATCCGCAACAAGGGATGCCTTGGAACGCGACGACACACTCGACGAGAGAACGCCCTTGAGTGTAGATGAGATCTGCCGCCTTCTCGAGCTATGCCTTTCAAATACCTACTTCACCTTCCGAGGCAGCTCCTACAAGCAGGTGAAAGGAGCTCCCATGGGGGCCTCAATTTCCGTCACCATGGCTAACCTAACTATGGAGAATATCGAAGACAGAGCTCTGAGTACTTTTTCCCCGAAGCCAAAAGTTTTCCTCAGGTACATGGATGATTGCTTCTGTATCGTGAAGGAGTCGCAAGTCAGAAACCTGCAGAGCCATTTAAATTCCATAGACCTTGATATACAGTTCACGTCGGAGCGCGAACAAAACGGATCGCTATAATTCCTAGATGTACAAGTTACACGAACCAACGGCAATATAAAATTTTCACTCTACCGAAAACCAACCCACACAGGCCGCTACCTACACTTCGCATCCAACCATCCGGAAAACCACAAGGCATCGGTCGTAAATTGTTTATTGAAAAGAGTCGAAACTAATTGCACATTGGACTCAGATCAAAAGAAACAAAGGAGAACGCTTCTCAACGAACTCAAAAGGAATGGCTATACAACGGAATTCATTCGAAAAACCACCCGACAACAAAAAAGAAAAAAAAACTACGAGACCTCCAACCGTTGACTTCCCCTCGACCACAGAATCGAGTGTCCATCCCATAAGTCAAAGGTACCAGTGAAGCTCTCAGCCGAATATTGAAAAAAGGCCTCAAAGTCGCGCACAAACCGATGAACACTCTGAATATCCTCATTCCTAAACCAAAAGACCGTCCACCAAAAGAAAAGGCTCAAGGCGCCTTCTATAAAATCAGCTGTGCCGACTGTCCGGCGTCGTACATCGGGGAAACCAAAAATGTAAAATAAAGAATCGGACAACATGAAAATGACGTCAGAACATTCAACCAAATACGCAGCGCCGTCGCCGAACATTCCGAAGACGCCGACCACAAGATTTCTTTCCAAGACACCCCAAATCCTTCAAACAGAGACAAACTGGCAAAAAAGGCTACTACTGGAGCCATGGCACATTCAGAATACGGCGCGTAATATAAACCGCGTGAAGGGCATCCTTCCTTCTTTGTATATACATGGCCTTGCAGACGTGACGAAGAGAAGAAAGGATCCCCCGCTCTAGGTCACCAACAACAAAACATCTCGTCCCCCTTCCGCCCCCCCCCCCCCGCCCCTCGTCAACGCATTCCCGCGAGTAAAGGGCCCTCAGCATCGGTCAACGCAGCCGACCATGGACGCCGCAGCCCCCCTCCCCCCTCCCACCTCTTTCGTCTGTCAAGAACAGGTGCTCTGCCAAGTGTCTCCCCACCTTACGCTCTCTCCCCCTTCCTTTCCTTTCTTACGATGGACCTTGTAAAAGCGGCACACCGCCAACTCCGAAGAATACCCTCTGAAGAAGGAGCCAAATTGGCCCCCGAACGTCGGGCTAGTAAATTTCCTTATTTGGTTGGAGTCAATCTCTAAGTCTTAAACTCTATGGCCCATGTTTTGAAAAGGCCAACACTGTCGCACTCTGTTCGCGCAACTAATTAGACCGCTAAGCATGGCTGTGGAATGCGAACGACTTAGCACTTGCGCTGCTGGCTGTAATTACCGATTCGCAAGTGCGCACAAGCTATCAACACGATCAGGAAGAAAAGGGAGCGCGCGTATCTGCTAGCAGGCTAACCGGAAGCCGCAGGATCTTGCGCGACCAACCGACATTGTCGCCCCCGTTGACATCACGACGACCGCTGGTGAAACCAGAAAGGCTCGGAGAGGAGCACGGTATTGTTTTCTTTTTTTTTTTTTTTGTGGTGCGCCGCTGCGCGTAGCACTGCAGCCGTTTGCATCGTGGATCTTGACGGTATTTTGAACTCGATGCGCGTGTTTACTTGAAATTTTGAAAAAATGTGGTTGATCCCTCTTATATAGGAATCGGTATAGAACACGAAAGTGAAACGTGTCTTCACAGAAGTAGTGTAATGTTTATTGCACATTGATATATAATGTCTATTGGTGTTTTGTGGCTAAAGCGCCCTTAGGCGTTGATGCACCCACGCTGACGCCTGGTGGCACGTCTCCTCCATCACGACTACCAACGTCGATGACCATGAGCAACCGTCGTGCATATGGAAGCTGCACTACGCTGCACAAGCTAGCACAACGCGAAAGACGAAGCACGTAACTGACACACTAATACAACGCGCAAGACAAAGCACGTAACTGAATCGTCACCGAGTCAAATCAGCGCGTACAGCGCGTCGTAATTGCAGCCTCCGCGATCAACTTCAGAAACATTTTCAGAGCTAATTGCGGAGGCCACGCTCCGCTGTGCTGAGTACGGTGAACGCCACCTAGGTGGCGTTGGTAGTGCTTCTTGATGCCAGCGTCCCTTCGAATGCTGGCATCGAGGCGTCGTAGTGCTGAGACCACCGAAGCGTTCACTGTCGGTGCGCGTTAGTGTCATAATGCAGTACTTCTCTTTTCTGCTCGTAGGCGGCGGCACCGCCCCGAGCAAGAGCGCGGGTACACGGAGGAGTGTTAGATATATAAGGCGCGTCTGTGTAGCTCTCTGCAAATGCGTTTGTGGCGCAATGGGTTAAACGCTCGGCGATCTATCGTCGCGGACCGAGAGGTCATGGGTTCGATTTCCAAATTTTCCATGTTTGTGGAACTTTTTCTTCTGGTTTCTTTCTTTGTATTATGTTCGTGTACATTGTAAGCTGACGTATTTCCGTGACGGAAATACGTCAGTGAAGTCTTGGTGGACCCCGGCATAAAACACTTTCGTGTTAAAAAATAGCGAACGTGGTTAAGGGGCCCTTTATCATTGAAGCTGTTTTAGCTAACCGCAAAAAGTGGCGCCTGCTGTCGCAAAACCTCGCCGCGCTATGACGTCACTGCGATGCCTAGCAACCATCTCACGGAGCGGCGACATGGGACGTTAAGGAGAGAGAAGTAGAGCATGCGCGCGGCGCGCGCAATTCTCGGGAGAGTGAAAGAGAAAAATGTCACAGTTTCGCCCTAAGGGCGAAGCAATGAATGCGATAGCAACACAGCAATGTCATACGAAGTAAGGTTGAGCGGCTTTGGTAGCAATATGAATTGTAGTAAACATGAGCTGATTAAGTAAGTAGGTATGCTGCGGCGTAAGGAGACCGACATGAAGAGAGACTCGATGACCACGAGAAGGCGCGTGTGAAACGGTGGTGTTGATGAGAAGCGCTTCCCGTGGGCAGCGCGCGCGAAGGGACACACCTGTAGCGCTGCACTGCCGATCCGGGCAGCATTGCATGTGTAGCGTGCGTTGGAAAATGTGGCCCGACTATTACTAACTGAATGAACAAGCGTGGTGTGAGCGCGCACAAACAAACACGAATAGATCACTCTGAATGACTGCAGACAACGACTGTCAAAACGCTGGCAGCAAGCATACGCCGCAGCGGGCGAAGGTACGTGCGGTCTATCGCTTCAACGGAACCTGAGCGGCGAATGCACGGCGCATGAAGGTCAGAGCCGTGTGGAGATAAGAGACGGTGCGGGCGAGCGAGGAGCGCGGTTGTTGGCAGAGTAGAAGTGCGCCCCCCCCCCCCCCCCCGCCCCCTCCGGCGCTGGCTTCCTGCTTCCTTGCTTGCGCTTGGGAGATTGAGTGCGTTCGCTCTCCGTGATTGAGTGCGTTCGCTCTCCGTGATAGCGCGCGTCCCCGCACCCTTCCGCTCGGGCATACGGCGCGCGGCGAAGATTTTATCTATAAGGAACCTCACGGCGACGGCGACGCCGACAGCAGAAATCCGGTTGAAGTGTCCATATAATTGCTATCGCAATAAAATGAGAGCGAGATAGAGAGAGAAACAATTGTAGCAGCACCAACGAGGCAACGCGCAGAGCTGCAGCCGACGCCACCCACGTTGCCTAGCCACGCATGCGCCGAAGCAGTAGCGATGACGTCACCTCGCGTTGCCTAGCAACCGCCGGCGCAGGTGCGCGTCTGCTTCGCCCGACACAGACAAGGCTCCTGCCTGCCTGCCTGCGTTTGTGGCACGCCAGGAACGGTGTCGCTCGTAGGCGCCGATGCGTCCTGTACTTGTCACGCGAAATGTCGCGAAAGGGAATGTACCTCCGAAAATGATCGCTCGAGAACACCTTCCCTACATGCGTAGTTAAGTTAAACCTAGACCTAGCAGCATCAAGTTAATACCTAGCAGTAGCAGCCAGTGAGACTTCTTCACCTTTTCACTGTCCCTTTATTTCCTTAATTAAAGACCCCTTTTCTGGGTATTACATAAGGAGTGGGTTACAGAGAATCAGATACAATGAATACCAAATGTTACAAGGCATAATGTGGCGCAATTTCTTCTATGAAGGCAGATGAGCTGGGTATAGAAACGATGTTGTGCGCAAGGCCGTTCCCGTCTTTCGCTGTTCGAGGGAAAAAAGTAGATGCAAGGGTGATAGTACGCGCGTATGGACGAACTACGTTTAAGGAATGTCCTATGCGATGGGATATGCATGATGGTGGCAGGATATATGGTGCACGATTGAGTACTCTCTGGTAGAATTTGTGAAATAATGATAAGCTGGCAATTAAACGGCGGTGGGAAAGGGTTTTGTATGCCAGATTCCACATTTAACGAAGTTACGCTGACATCGTATGAAGAAGCTTAGTCAATGAACCGGATGGCCCTATTCTGAAATGCCTCAAGGGCGGTAATGCGGAGAGAGAGAGAATAAACTTTATTGTACGAAGAGTGGTTGGTGTGGTTATTCTCGGGTGGCGCCCTCTTGTAGAGCCCCACTGGCCGCGGCGGCTCGCCGGGCCTGGTCCAGCGTCGCCCGTTGGCTTCCCAGTGCCAGCTCGGAAAGTCGTGCCTCCCAAGACCACGTTGTGAGTGTCTGTGATGAGCTCACCAGCCTGGATACTGCCTTGGCTGGGCGTTCCGTACACTGGTATGTAACGTGTGTCAGTGTGGCTGTGTGGTCGTTGCACCAGGGACATACACTGCTTGTGTATACCTCTGGAAACATTGCGTGCAACCTTGATATGTGCGGGTAAGTGTTGGTTTGAAGGCGGCGCCAGTCCCTGGCTTGTTGGCTGCTTAACTTGGGATGTGGAGGAGCGTACTTTCGTCTGGTCAGGCGTTGGTCCTCCAAAATCTGCCTGCTCGTGATGGGATCTTCATGGTGGTTTGTGAGGGGCCTCGAAGAGTCTTCTGTGGCTCGGCCAGCAAGTCCGCGAGCTACACAGTCGGCCTCCTCGTTGCCTTCGAGGCCTGTGTGCCCTGGGCACCAGACGATCCCATGGTCCTCAGTCAGCGTGGAGCCCAGGATATCGGTGACGCACCTGGGAAGTGTGCCTCTAATATATAACCGACAGGCGGCCTGTGAATCTGTCAGGATATATGCGGAGCGACCTCTTCGTTCTGCTTCTTTGATTGCGAGGGCTATGGCTGCTGCCTCTGCGGTGGCGCTTGATCTGGTGCGTATAGATGCGCAGGCCACCACTCTCTTTTGGTTAGCTACTGCCGCTGCGTATGCCGGTTTTCTGGGGCCTTGTGGTGTTGTGGAGTAAAGGCTAGCGTCGGTGAAGTAAGTATCAGGATCGTTCCTTCTCTGGAGGAGTTTTCGTGCTCGTGCTTGCCGGCGCTTTTGGTTGTATAGCAGATGCATGTTCTTGGGGACCGGTTCCACGATGATGCGAGCCCGTAGGTGCATCGGTATGATGACTGTGTCGTCTCCGCAGTATTGGGGGGTGAGCGGGTATCCCAGTCTTTGCAGTAGTTTTCTGCCCTGGTGTGTGGTGTTCAGTCGTTCTCTTTGTGCGATTAGCGTTGCGGCTGCCAGTTCTTCATATGTGTTATTTATGCCTATCGACATGAGCCTGTCTGTGCTCGTGCAATTCGGAAGTTGGAGTGCAGCTTTGTATGCGATTCTTATGAGCTTGTCGATGTTTTCTATTTCGGTCTTGCGTGTAGCTTGGAAGGGCAGAGCGAAGGTGATTCGGGTGAGGACGAAGGCCTGTACGAGGCGTAATGTCTCGCCTTCTGTCATCCCATCTTTACTTCTTGCTATTCTAGCTATGAGGGTTGTAGTACTTTTTACGGTGTGTTTGAGTTTGTCTATTGCCGTCTTTACGCTGTTATTTTCTTGTATGTGCATGCCCAGGATTCGTGCTACCGGGGTTCTGTTAATGCATTGTCCGGCAATCGTCAGGTGAAGTGGGGGTGCACGGTTGGACTGGGTGTGCGGTGGTCTTATCTGCAGGTATTCCGATTTGTTTGGGGCGCAGGTCATACCTGCCGCCTGAAGGTAGCTTTGAATCTTGTCTATAGCGTTTTGCAGGACATCTTGCCGCTCTCCATAGGAGCCCTTTGTTGCCCATAGTGTAATGTCGTCCGCGTAAAAGGCAGAGCCCAGGTTCGGTATATCCTCGAGTTGTAGGACAAGCTTCCGGAGCCCGATGTTAAACAGGAATGGTGACAGGATGGAACCCTGGGGCGTGCTTTCAGTGGAAGTTCGTATGGTGGTGAGTTGGTTCCGGCCATGCCAATCTGTGCCTTGCGATTGCCAAGGAATGTAGAGGCATAATGGAATATGCGTTCACCGCATCCAATGGCTGTGAGGCCCTCTAGTATGGCAGAGTGCGCGATGTTGTCGAAGGCTTTTTCGATGTCGAGGGCAAGGAGTAAGTTGTTGAGGCTACCTGGAGGTGGGTTGAGCACCTCCTCTTTGAGCAATAAGAATATGTCCTGGGCAGACATCCCTCGCCTGAATCTGTACATAGATGCTGGTAGGAGCCCCTGTGCTTCTGTGTATTGTTCGAGGCGAGTGAGTATGACTTTTTCAAACATTTTGCCCATACAGGATGTTAGTGATATTGGTCGCAGCTGGTCAAGGCTTCTCCGCTTTCCTGGTTTCGGTATTAGTACGATCTGGGCCATTGTCCACTCAGTGGGTAGGTTTCCACCCGGTGTCCATATTTCTTGATTGAAGTGGTCCGTGATGGCTTGTAATGTGTCAGTGCTAAGGTTCCGTATCATGGCGTTTGTAATACCATCCAATCCGGGTGCTGTATTCTTTTTGAAGCTTTGCGCCACTGCATACACCTCTGCGAAAGTGATGGGTGCGTCCAGCTCGTGGTTAGGTGCTCCTGTGTATTCTTGACTAGTTATTGAATTTCCGTCCCGCTTGCGTTCTCCTGTGTACCGTTGTTTCAGCTCTTGTATTAACTTATCATGCTCCCCTTGAAATTCCCCTGCTAACTGCTGGAGTGTAGCATTTGTTTCGGTTCTTGTGGTTGAGGGGTCCACAAGACTCCGTAGGATGCTCCATGTCTTTTTTGTGCTTAATGTGCCTCTTAGGGAGTCACAGAATGTGCGCCAATTGTTGTGGTAGAGTTCTTTCGCGTATGCGTTCGCCTTATCTGTGATTTCCGCTATTCGGAGTCTCAGTTTTCTGTTTAGTTTCTGTCGGCGCCACCGTTTGGTGAGTCCCCGACGAGCTTCCCAAAGGTGTGTCAAGTGATTGTCGATGGCGGGGGTGTCTGCCGTAGTCTGATATATTTTAGTGTTTTCATCATAGAGGCCCTTAATGTAGTGAGTCCAGTCAGCTATGGTTCCTGGTTTGGGCCCATTTCCTACTTCTTGTTGCTCTCGATACTTAGATTAGTTTGTGATTTTCGCTTTTCCGAGGGGGCGTCGTGGTTGAGCTGTTTCATAGGTTATTTCCACTATATTATGACCGCTGCCCAGGGTGTCATCCAACACGTTCCAGAGCATGGCCCTGGCATTGTTGGTGATGGCAAGGTCGGGTGTGGTGTCCCTGTTTACGCTGTTTCCCATTCGGGTCGGCCTTCACGGTGTCGTGAGGAGTATGTAGTCATATCGCTTTATCGCCTCTAGTAGTCTCGTACCTTTGGGTCTGTCTTTTGCGTATCCCCATGTCGTGTGCCATGCGTTGAAATCCCCTGTGATGATTAGGCGGTCGCGTGGTTCAAGCATGGTGTTCAGATGTTGGAAGATGTGGCCAAACTCCGCTTTCCGGTCATGTGGGGGACTATATATGTTGCATATTACCTGCTTCGGACGTCCCTTCTTGGCTGGCCAGAGCGTGACGATGTGGTGTGGAGTGTCTTCGTGCGGTACCGTTGCGAGTGTCGTTGCGAATTCCTTCCTGACGAGTGTCGCTACCTTTGGGTGGTTAGGCTCTATGTGCAGTCTGTAGCCCGTAATCGCATTGGGCCTATAGCTCCCACTTCTTGCAGGCAGATTATGTCTGGAGGGATCAGCGCCGCCTATATGTATAGTGTGAGTGTAGCGTGTTTGTTTTGCAAGGAACGACAGTTCCAGGACCACATTGTGAGATTCTCTTTTGTTCTGGGTCGCCTATTTGCCATGATGCGAGGTGGTGGTTGTGCTTTCAGCGTCCGAGGTAAGCATGTTGTTGTCATCGGACTCCTGGGATCTTTGTATGGTATGCTTACGTCTACGCTTCGATTCTTTGTTAATGGTTTCATGAACGTAACGCTTTAGTTCCTGAAATTCTACCAAAAACTGCTGCATTTGTATTTTAGTTGGCTGCTCTATTTGTTGTTGCATTAGTTGCAGTTGTTGTTGTATCGTGATGTTTGCTTCAGGTTGTTGTATACCTGTGTGAACTACAGGATCGCGGTCTGGTGTAGGTTGCGGTTGTGCGTGCCCGTTCTCTTGTGGCTTTTCCTTCGGGCTGACTATTTGCTGTTTTGTAGACTGTACTGTGGGTCTTGTGGTTCCCATAAGTTGGGACAGCTGTTTTTCGAGCCAGGCTATTTTGCTCTCATATCTGTCTAGGCGTTGTTTCAGTTGTTTGTTTTCTGTTATTACTTTTTGATATTCCACGTTTTGTGTAATGGGTGTAGTATGTGCAGCTTTGGGAGCCACGACCTCCGCCCAGCTTACCTTGGCAGAAGATGTCTGTTGGATGTGTCTATTGTTCCCGTCGATGCTTCTGCCACCTCCTGCTGGCAAAATGTTGTGGTGGTTTTTCTGCAGAGTCGGTGCTTGGTGGCGTTTCCTTGGTGGCGTTCGTGGTCGTCGGTTCAGGGACGGCGAGCGCGGCCGGGAGCGGCGCTTGTCGTCGCCCGATTTGTAGGCTTCTTCTTCCTCTTCGGAAGAGAACCAGCGGATGTTCTTCGTCCTCTGTGGGTGGTTGTTGTCCCAGGGGATCTTATGGGTGTGGTTGGCCTCCAATTGTGGCTGTTTAGGTTTCGCTGGCTTAAGTCTCTTTTTGCAAGTTGGCTCCCCTGTGGGATGGGCCTCCCCGCACGAGGAGCAACTAATAGCACACGGGTGTCCATCTGTTGGATCTGTTAGTCCACACAGCCAGCAAATAGGGCGGTCCGGATGCGGGCAGACGTCTGTGCGGTGTCCATTCTCTCGGCAGACCTTGCAAACTTGAATTGTGGGTCTGAATGGGTAGCAACGGAGCTTCCCTCCATAATAGTACACGGCTCGAGGTAGTGTGGGACCAAAAAAGGTGATAGCTCCACTTTTGGTTGTGCCGATCATTCGAGCAGTGATGATCTCTACCCCTTGCGTTCTCACACGGAGGTGGGCCATGAGAGTGTCGGTCGAGGTGTTCATCGGCACACCATGGATGACCCCTCTTAGAGTGTCGTCTCCGTTTGCGGCGTAGGCACGGACGGCGTGGGCCCTGCCGTTCAATACGAGCGTGCGTATGAGGCGTGCTTTGTCCGCAAGTGCCTCATATTGTCCGCAACTGCCTCATCGCAATGTTTGATCTCGGATTAATTCTAAGGATGAGTTGGTAATCCTTGAAGGCAGCTTGGCATGCATCTATGATTGCTTGCGCAAGCGTGAGAGTGAGAATATTTCTTAGTGGGAGGCCTTGGTTTGGGCGAATGACGATTTTGTAATCGTCCTTAGGCAATGGCGGAAAGTTTGGCGAGGGCTGCAAGTGGCTGATGCGTATTCTAGTTTGGGTCGTATTAGTGTCTTATAAGCAAATAGTTTCACATGCTGCGCTGCGTTTTTTAGGTAAGGTAGATCATTAATGTATATTAAATATAGGAGGGTGCCTCGTACAGAGCCCTAAGGGGCGCCTGACGTTACGGGTAGAGGCTCATAAGAATTGTTATTGACGTACACCAACTGTATGTGATTAGTAAGGAATTGTTCGAACCATGATAAAACTGCAGGGTGTAAGTTTAACCGCGAAAGTTTTAGGAGCCGCCGTTGGTGAGCTACTTTGTCGAATGCATTTGGGAAGTCAAGGACAATTGCGTCAGTTTGTATGTTAATATCGAGATTTCATTGTAGATCAGGAAGAAAAATAGCCAATTGTTTTTCGCAAGTTAGTCTCTTGCGGAATCCTGGTAGGATTGGTCAAAGAAATTGTTAGTATCAAAGAAGTTAATTATATAACAGTATATGACATGTTCCATGATCTTACAGGGCGCGGACGTGATGGAAATGGGGCGGTAGTTCAATGGCAAACTTTTATTGCCCGAATTGTAGACTGGAACGACCTTGCCCATATTCCACTCTTTCGGGAGGTTTACAGAAAACAGTGACTGTCAAAACAACAATGTTAGGCATGCCGCTTAGATGAACGTAGTGTTTTTTATTAACTTAGATGTGATTTCGTCGAGACCTGTGTATGACGAAAGTTTGACACGCCTCTTCGTCCTCCGCGACGGTACTCTGTACCGTCGTAACCTTCATCCGGACGGCTCTGAGTTCCTACTTGTAGTACCTAAACACCTCCGCTCAACCGTTCTAGAAGAGCTTCACGACGCACCAACGGCAGGACACCTCGGCGTATCACGAACCTATGACCGAGTACGTCACCGCTTTTTCTGGCCGGGCCTTGCCCGTTCCGTACGGCGTTACGTCGCCGCTTGTGAACTTTGCCAACGACGCAAGAAGCCTTACCAGCTCCCCGCTGGTTACCTGCAGCCGCTCGACATCCCGGCCGAGCCCTTCCATCGTGTTGGCTTAGACCTTCTCGGCCCCTTTCCGGAATCTACATCAGGAAACAAGTGGGTTGCCGTCGCTGTGGACTATGCGACCCGCTACGCCGTAACACGCGCTCTTCCGACCAGTTGCGCTACTGACGTCGCGGACTTCCTCCTCCACGATATCATTTTGATGCATGGTGCTCCGCGTCAAATGCTCACCGACCGTGGCCGTACGTTCTTGTCCAAAGTCATTGATGACATCATGCGTTCCTGCTCAATACAGCATAAAATTACCACCTCCTACCACCCACAAACGAACGGCCTCACTGAGCGTCTGCACCGCACGCTTTTAGACATGCTATCGAAGTACGTTTAGCCGACCACCGTGACTGGGACCTGGCTCTACCTTACATTACCTTTGCATACAACTCTTCCCGTCTCGAAACTGCTGGCTTTTCCCCGTTTTACCTCTTGTATGGCCGAGAACCGAAGCTACCACTAGACACTGTGCTTCCGTCCACCACAGCTTCCACTAGCGATTATGCCCGTGATGCAATCGCCCGTGCTGACCATGCTCGCCAACTTGCGCGTGCTCGTCTGCAAGTGTCTCAAGAAAAACAGAAACAACGCTACGACCTCCGTCACCGTGATGTGCATTTTGCGCCCGGCACCCTCGTGTTGCTTTGGTCACCATCGCGTAAAGTTGGCCTTTGTGAAAAACTGCTCTCCTGTTAC
Organism: Dermacentor silvarum; assembly: GCF_013339745.2. Lineage (NCBI taxonomy): Eukaryota > Metazoa > Arthropoda > Arachnida > Ixodida > Ixodidae > Dermacentor > Dermacentor silvarum. Next base: position 49,909,916 of record NC_051156.1, on the reverse strand, counting down.
ACCGGCCCATATCGCGTACTCCGCCAAGTGACCGATGTCACCTACGAAATCGTTCTCGCCACGCCCACTACACCCTCCGCTGTGACCACCAGTGATGTTGACCACGTCGCCCGACTCAAACCCTACAACTCTCCAAGCGCATTGGATATTTAACAGCACCGTGATGGCGCTTTTGCCGCCGGGGGGGGGGGGGGGCTAGTATTACGATATCATCGAAAGATGTTCAAGGGACGAGCCGCAGCGAGAAAGACGATGAAGTGTGTCTGTGCTCTTGGTGCGAGCGAGTGCGGGCCTGGCTGTCTGGCTCCACTGTAAATAGTCTGTAAATAGCCTCTTTCATCTGTGTCCTTCCACACGTAACAATATTATCTATTGTATTTGAAATTCCATGTATCGAGAAAGTGATAGCGGGCAATGCAGGTAGAGACGACGCAACAAACGTAAGTAATGGAGTGTCGGGTTCTTTAGTGGACATTGGATAAAAGGCTCTATTAAATGTTAGCAATGTCCAAGTCTGAAAAGATTTCACCCTGCTCATTTGGCAAGGAGATAGTGCGTGATGGCAGCGGGGGGTAATCATTTGCCAAAATTTCTTTAGATTTTCACTCATCTTGTTAGCCACGTGAAAATGAAAGAAAGTGTATTTGCGTTAGCGAATTGCTGATAGATAAATGCGTTCTGCTTCGTAGTACTTGTTCCACGAGTGATCGTTCGGGTTTTACTTAGCTTGTCGAAAAGGCGCTTTTTCTTATTCTCGACTGTTTCCAGATTTTTTGTGAACCATGATTTATGGCGTTTAGCTTGTGTCGATAATATTGGTATGTATTTTTCAGTTAAGAGCGCCACTTTTTCCTGAAAAAGAGACCAGTTTTCTTGAACAGATCGGTGTTGAAAAGCCGTTTCAAATTCCTCGTAAAATTGTGCTAATTGATTATTTACTGCCGGGTAACTGCCTTTATCGTAAAGGCGGATTGTTTATTTGTGAGTATAGCGCGGGGACGGCAGTAAGGTGACTCTAGCATGAATTACTTTGTGCTCACTTATTTCGTTACAGTAAGTAAAAGACGATAGTGTTTCTGGATTTGAAGACAATACTAGGTCTAGAATGTTGGCATTGTCATGTGTGACACGCGTTGGTTCAGTTACCAATTTTGAAAGCTGATAATTCAGACAGACATTAACGTGCTCTTTGGATTCAGTGCTACCGGCAGTTATTTGAGGGTTAGACCAATCGATGTTTGGATAATTGAAGTCCCCGAAAAGCAGAATGTGCGCGTTAGGGTATTTTTCAACTAGTTGGCTTAGTATGTTAGTCAGCTTGCTGCGAAAATCGGCAGAACTGCAGGGGGGGGGGGGGGGGGGCGATAGGGCATGCACCTACAAGTATTAGTTCTGGTTTGGCACGACAGAGGATCCCTAAAATTTCTAGGTCCAACCTCAAGTGAATAGTGGAAAACGATAGTTCTATTTAATGGCTATAAGGACGCCTCCACCTCTGCGCTCTTGCCAATCTTTGCGGGTTAGTTCAAAGCTTGACAGGTCTTCTAAGATTTCAGTATCGGGAACGTAATCTGTGAGCCATGTTTCGGTTAGTATGAGCAGGTTGCTTTCAGATGATGAGACAAGATTTCATATAAAATCACGTTTTGTAAGCATGCTTCGTATGTTAGTGTAGATAAGTGAAAATGAAGGAATTGAACGAGCGGCAGGTGTACCACAGTCAGGTAGTTTTTGACGGCGTGATAGTTATGTTAGTTCTTACACTTTGAGATGACTCGTCAATGACATATCGCTTGGAGTTGATGTGCAATGTTTTGCAATGAAGTGAATAAAGCAAACATTTGTTTTTTGCAAAGGCGATAAGATGCATCCGCGCATTTTGGCCTGGCGGGAGTAGTCTTTGCTAATGGCGTAAGGAGTACGTTGTAATTTACGGCCATTAGATAAAATCGCTTCTTTAGTTTTGAGAGAACTGAATTTAACAATAATTGGATGGTTTCGACCTAGGGTGTGTCGTCCCAGTCGATGTGCGCGTTCAATTAATTGAATGTATAATGTGAAGTTAAGGTACTCAGGGTAATGGCGAATGACTATTTCTTCGGAACTCGCGAAAGATTCTTTTGGGTTAGTATCGGGAACAGAGTGAACAGCAAGTTATTGCGTCTGGACTGGTTCGCAGCATCATCAAAACGGCTCTCCAGTTTTACCATTCGATTAGCAGTATTAAGTGTGTCTATCTGTAACGTTTCCAGCTGCCGTCGCATAAGCTCAATGCGCCGACAGTTGCTCTCGACACTAGTCAGCCGTGTACTGAGTTCAGAGATAGTGTTGCTAGTTGCGAGAAGTGGAGCTTTCAGGTCTTGTGCCGCTGTTAGCAGTTTAGACTGACCAGCGGTCAATTTCTTAAGCTCTGCAAGAATAGTTGCCATTTCGGGACCGGGGTTAGCCTCAATATCACCCGCGAGCAATAACAAGTCGCGCGACCGCGACACATTCGCAACAAATGCAAAGCAAACACTGCAGGCTTGGCAGCTGCACCAACGCGTAATGACAGTTTTTTTTTGTGTGTGTATAAACTGTACGATGGACCAAGCTGCATGGCGAAACGCAGAGGGTTACATGACACGTTTGTGGCACGGCCACCAAGCCCACAGGGCGATGCGGATCGGGGCGCGAGCTTTATTGCAGGCACCAAGGCGATTGTCGTTGGCGATGGGGCCAGTCAAGGTGGGATGAAGACCAGTGGTTGCGGGTGTGGCAACGCTAGATGCGCACAAAGATTGGTTGTAGGCAGATTCCACAGGCGTATTGTAGGAACGCCATCAGCGCAGAGTGACGGCGCCCGAGAAGACACTGCGCATGATGACACCGCAATTAAGCCAAGAATAAGCGTCAGCAGGAGAGCAGTTCGGAAATCGGCCTGCATGGCGAAACGCAGAGGGTTAGATGACTCGTTTGTGGCACGGCCTTGACCAAGCCTTGAGGATTGACACTTTCGCTGTGCCTAAGCTTTGCACGACCGAGTGCAAAATTGCCCGCTTTTTGTCAATATTGGTCACAGAATGTTAACAACAGCGAACGCTAAAAACAAAACTTGTTCTGCCTATTTTGTGTACAGACTGGGCAATCTACTTTAAAAGATATTCCCTTTCAGTGAAGTGTTTGTCTACCTCATGATATTTACTGCCTTATAGCGATTACCAATTCAGTACAACCACTAAAAAATGACAAAACGAGAGCATCGTGGTACTAAACTAGCACTCTACTACAACAAAACAACGAAAACATTTTGACCACAACGATACTGTTATAAGTACGCTAATCTATGCTTACTGAGAATGTTTGCCAAAAATGTGACCTAAAATACGTGAAAGGTAATTGACTTACCCTCTTTAAGCATGATATTCGATAATAGGATAGCAGTAAACGCAAATCAAATCGAGCATAAGTGTTTTGAACAAGAATAAGTGCAGTGATAAATGTAAAGCAATATAAAACCGAACATCAACAGCAGCTAAATTTCAGCAATTGTTCTTTTATTGTTGTAAAGTTGAATAATCATTTGAAAATCTGTTTTTATTTAAATAGATCATCTCGGTATATCGCCCTGTACCAGCATCCTATGTCGACATTTACAACTTAATTTGAGTAATACTCCAGCTTCGTCAAAGAACAAAGAACTGGATTTCTGTTTCATTTTGACCCCTAGCTCCTCGCATTCGCCTTTCACTAAAGCTGTAGCTTGTTTTTTCAGCAGTTTCTTACGTATACAAGTTACCTGACTACGAAAATTGTTTCCATTATTATAAATTGTTTCTTTCATTCCCATGAGGCCTTGCATATAAGGGTCAAGTGTGCCGTAAGTACGGTGTCGGAATGGGCGAAGATATACCTACTTCCTATTCTGGAGTGAGAACAATGGCTCACGAACTCGCACATGTGTAAGTTTTTTTCACTTACAAATGGGAAAAAGGTTCTTTCTTCGTAAAAAAATATATAATTTTTCTTCCACAACACAGACTGGGATCACCGCATGACAATACTGCAAAGTGCCCTTGGTCGGAAGGATATCTCATGAGCTATATCGACGGAGGCACAAGAAAATACCGGCTTTCAACGTGTAGTGAAGAAGAAATACGAAAAATTGTACAGTAAGCTCATTCATTTGATTTTCTAACTCGTAAAGTCAATATTGCTTTACCTAGAGATAAGGCAATAAGTTTGAATGCTTCCTTCATTATCTAATAACCAATTACAAAATTAAACTTCATGTAATTCCAGATAGCGAACACCGCAGCTATGCGAATTTTGTTTCCTGTGAGTCATCAGCGAAGACCTTCGCCTTGTAAACCGTGAAATCTCATCTTGATCATTCTAACTACAAAGGAGCGTAACTCATTAGTGATAATTCCACGTCAACCATTTAGGTGCGACTGCTTCGCAAACAGGTTGATTGGATACCAGAAAAAAATGTTTATTGGTACGCCAAACAGTGTTTTAAAAATTACCTGATGGTGGGGTGGTCACAGGACGACTTGAAACGCTAATTTGCCTCTCTAGCAAAGCTTTATGCATCAGGTTGTTTCAAATGTCCTCATATGGGGTGTTCATATTTTAGTTTGCCGGAATGTTAACAAAATCACCTGTTTCAAATAACATAACTCTAGTCTTTGAGTTGGATCATTCAGGGAAGCAGAAATCACTTGCACGAAAATTTGAAACATACCTTATTCGACTAGATAACAAAAATCCGGAAGATCATACACCCTGTGGGAACCGATGTTATGCGAAGCAGTGTGCGGGGAGCCTGCCAACTTAACGAAACGACCACGAGGGCGCCAAAACGTAGGCGCCGGTTTCATGACCTGCATGACACGCATGTCGTGACATGCGTGTCATGTCAGTCATGCGTGTCAGTCATGTCAGTCCCTTGAGCAATGCCCAAGAGACCTTAAGACGGAAGCCTTTGTCATGCTCATGACTATAACTTTGACCATCAACCTTTAGCATTTTCCTTCACTTAGTACCCACGTCCGAACCCATTCCAGTAGCTAATGAGTGTTAATCTTTTTTCTGAGTCAATATCAGTTTTGCTGAGTCGTGCTAATGACTATGACTTTTACCATCATCCTTTAGTGTTTCCTTCGTTTAGTGCCACGTCCGAACCCATTCCAGTAATTTTTTAGTGTTAATCTTTTTTGCTGAATCATTGTTATTTTTGCTGATTCGTGCTCATGACTATGACTTCTACCATCATCCTGTAGTGTTTCCTTCACGAAGTGTCCACGTTCGAACTCATTTCAGTGGTTTTTGAACGTTATTCTTTTTTCGCTGGGTCATTGTCATTTTAGGCGGCGGTTTTATGACCTACATGACGTGCGTGTCATGACATTCATGTCATGAACTATCATTTATTTCATCACACATTCTTCTCATGCTATGCTAGTTTTGGTATATACCAAGTTAACTAAACGACCATGGCAGCACCAAGACCTAGGCTGCTAGATAGATAGACAGATAGCTATTGTCGAAGTGGCAAATCTTCGCCAAGAAATGCTTCACATTTAAAATTATTCAGAAACTTCCTAATTTCTTTACGGCACATATTGTAATTTACGAATTGTAGCCTGCGAGTTTCAAGGTGCATCCACTGGGAATGACACTTGTTTGGAGACATCCGCCATCATACTACCTGCCTTTACGCACCCTACCTGAGTTTCACACCCCACCTGCGTTTGCGCAAATGCGCTGAGAACACGCTAGAATGCATTCTCCGTAAGAGAGGGAGAGAATTTATTTGAAAGGCAGAGGTCGGCCTGAGCGAGCATGCTCTGGCCTGCTAATCTGCACAGGGGAAAAGGAAAGGGGAAAAAAGAGTGATTGAAGATGATGATGAGGACAGAAAGAAGGGGTGCATATATACACTAACACAGTGCCTTCCTTAAGGCCTTTTGTGTAGTCCGGTGGTCTTCAAGCAGTCCAGGGCAACCCTTGTTGCTATTGATGCTAGTGTACAGTCACACATGGCGCACCAAATAGTACTTTCGGACAATGTTTGTCCTCCAATGCCTGCTAGCGTCGAAGCCAGTATCTTCCGCTGTGATGCGTAGAGAGGGCAGTCGCAAAACAGATGTTGGAGAGTCTCCGACACTTGGCAGCGTTCACAGTTCGGACTGTCCGTACGCCAATCAGATGTGCATAGCATCTACTGAAGGCGACGCCCAGGCGAATCTGGTTAAGCATGCTTGCTTGGCATCGCTTGAGTTTAGCTGGGAGGCGAAAAGTCCTCTCACAGTCTATTTCCCGCAGGCGCCTGTACCGATGGTCTGGTTGAGCCCAGTATTGTGCTCCGCAGTCTCGCATGCGCGTGGTCAACAAAGAGTTTACATCGCTTCGCGAGTAAGGAATATTTACTTCGACGGCTGTACGAATAGCGGTACTTGCTTCCGCATCAGCTAGCTCGTTGCCAGCCAAGCCACAGTGACCAGGTACCCATTGGAAGGCAATTGAGTGACCGTTCCTCTGAGCAAGATCAAATATTTCTATGATTGTCTAACGCTAGCATGTAGTACTGGCCTCTCTTAGAGAGAGAATCGATAGATTGCAGCACTGATCTTGCGTCAGAAATAATAGTCCATGTGCGTGGTAGGAGACAAAACGCACAGCTTCCTGTATTGCGACAAGCTCTGCAGCTGTTCAAGACGATTTGTGGTCCAATTTGTATTGGCGGGATGTATCCAGCTGAGGGATCACAAAGGCCGCGGTCGAGGCGCACGACGTAACCGATCCGTCTGTGTATATGTGCACAGGGCTGTCGTAAAGCCCAGCCAAATGTGCCAAGGTGAGTTGTTTAAGGCCAGTGGAAGGGTTACGCGACTTCTTCGAAATCGCAGGTATGTGAGGGCGCACCTTTGGTCTATGCAGTGTCTACGGTGGCACTTCAGAGATGATCGTTGGTGCGAAGCATGAGGGTATGATATGCGTGTGAGTTGGGAGACATCTTGAGTAGGTGCAGCTCGGGCGGGTTTCTTGAATTAAAGACAAGGGATGGTGTGTGTGTCGAGTCAGCAGTCGGACGTGAACTCGAAGTGGCTCACAGGACATGTAAACTTCAATTGGATAGGCCCGTGATTCCTCTATAGTGCCGGAAGTCGATGCACACCGCGGCAGGCGTGTTCGTAGAGCATATTAGAAAGTACAAGCATGCTGTATCGTAGGTAGCCCACAAACAACGCTTGATATAGCTGCAAAAGACTTTTTCAAAGGGGTCCCACCTAAGTCTAGCTACAACACGAAGAACGTGTATAAAACTGGATAGTTTGGTCCGTAGTGCACTTACATGCTTCGACCAAGATAGGCTGTGGTCAATGACGACACCTAAGTATCTGTAGTGCGTGACAGCAGGAATCATGGCTCCGTCGACGAATATCGGATACCGTGTCATTTATTTCCTTGTAAATGCCATTGCAGCACATTTTGTGTGGAAAGTTGCAGGCCTTGACGGCGCAAGTATTTTGATGTTATGGTTGTGGCCCCTTCGTAGTCTTGCACGTATGTGCGACGCACACATATTATTACTTTGCTTGCAATTCGGTCGTCACGAGACCACATTGTCACGTGCCCGGATACTCGAAAGTAAGACACCATGTTCGGCTGGCAGATAGCAATAACCAGAAATTGATATTTCAGTATATGTTGCCGAAAGTCAGACAGCAAGCTTCTCAGACCTCTTGCATTCCACTTCAGGATCAGTATAAATCTTGAGTTTTGTTCCTTGTAAGTAGAAGCGTAAACAGCGAATGGTCTTTAGGACAGCAAGAGCCTCTTCCTCAGTTCTGTAGTTTACTTCCGTTTGGTGAAAGTGTAACTTTAGTAACCCAATAGGCGAAGCTGCTGATTGGTTTCCCGGGTAGAGTCTCGTTCATACAGAACCGCTCCCGTTCCATAATGTGACGCATCTGTATTTAGTTGAAATAGAAACAAAAAAGCCTAAAGACAAAACACAGGGTCTGAATAAATTATCTGTTCCAGCTCTTCGGGCGCATAACTGCATTCTTCTGTCCACTGAAAAGGCACATCTTCCTCGTCAACCTTGTTAAGCACCGTGTCTTCATAGCATTGTCTCGAATTAATGCTCTGAAATGGCCGGCTAGTTCCAAAAACACGCGAAGTGAATTGACGTCAGATGGCGTCACAAGTTTAGCGATGTGCGCCATCGACGCTTCATTGGCATTCTTAGTGGTGCCATCCTATGCTCAACCCAAAGAAGTGACTTTGTTTTTGAAGAACTCGCTCTTCCTGAAGTTTACCTTGAGCATGGCTTCGGATAAGGGCGTATGAAAATGCGCAAGGTGTTCTTCACATTGCTGTTCACTCTGACAGTGCACACTGGTGTCGTCTACATATACATTGCAGAGAGACCAATAAAGTGGTTCAGAACTGTATTCATCATCTTCTGAAGCCAAATGAAATACGATTAAATCCATACATGTCAAATGGGGTCACAAAGGTGCTGTAGTGACTTAAAGTGATTTAAAGTTTCTTCTTACAGTGGCATTTGGTCAGAAGCCTTCACGCACATCTATTTTGGAAAACCAGGTACACCCGCCTGTTTCTTCAATGATGCTGTCTATTCGAGGCACTAAAAATGGGATCGGTTGCGTTTGGCTGTTGGTCGCTCTATAGTCAGTGCACACCCTAAGGCTACAATCTTCTTTTGGGGCGATGGCGATTGGCGATGCTAAGGGCGATCCAGATGGGCGGATAATATTGACACGTGTACTTGTTTATCTTTCACCGGTGACTGTTTTTCACGGGCTAACAAATGTTAAACGTTATCGCTCGGCGCAGGACGCGCCTGCATGTATCGGAAGTTTCTTGAACGTTAGCGATGAGTATATCTGTTGTCTGTTGTCACCGAAGCTAATGTAGTCTGATTGCATGAGTGATGCGAGTGGTCTAGTACTTTCTGGAAGACATTCGGGCACCAGGGATAACTCTAGAACCTTCAATGACTGACGTATAAAAGCCGACGCGTTTCGCCGCTGATCAGGTTTCGACGATCGCCGACAGTGTTCACTGCTATCGTTGCGCTTAGAGTGTAACTTCCATTTGTGGGCACAGGTTCACCCAATAAAGAATTAGTTTCGTTATTCACAGTTATACGACTGTTTTCTTCACCGTCACTACTACGTGACATCTGGCGGAGGTGCTAGTGCGTTCAAGCACCGAACGCCCCCGCAGAGCCGCGATCCATACCCGAAGCCAGAGGACGACACTAACGGCGCTAAGGACCAGCGACCTAGCCGTAGGCAGCAATGACTTCTGCCGGAGTACGGACGTTTTCCCGAGAAGACAACAGTGATGAAAACCGAGTCAACGACACCAATGGCAGCCCGAACGTCCCCCGTCCTCCTGCAACCACCTCGGTAGCCACCGACCTTCCATGGATCATCGGCTGAAGACCCTGAAACCTGGCTGGAGACATACGAGAGGACCGTAACGTTCAACAAATGGAGCGACGACGACAAGCTGCGCCATGTCTATTTTTTGTTGGATGACGCTGCTCGGATCTGGTTTGAAGGCCACCCTGGTGACATGGGACCAATTTCGTGAGAACTTCGTGAGGACCTTCACGTGTGTCGTGCGAAAGGAAAGGGCCGTAGTTCTCTGAGAAATCAGAGTGCAATTGCTGAACGACACCATCGCGATCTTCACGGAGGAGATGACTCGCCTCTTCCGCCACGCCGACACCGACATGTCTAAAGAAAAGAAAGTTCGGTTGTTAATGCGGGGTGTCAAAGAGCAACTATTCACCGGAATGATGCGCAACCCAACCAAGACAGTCGCAAAATTTGTTTTGGAGTCCACAACGATCGAGAAGACGCTTGAAATGCGCGCCAGGCTATACAACAACCTTGCGCTGACGAACTAAGCCGAAGCTCAAGCGCTAGGTGCCGACAACCTGCCAGAGACGATCAGAGCCGTCTTACGGGAAGAGCTGCAGAAGTTATGCCTAAGGCCGCAGCCTCAAGGGGCTTTGATTGCTGACATAGTTAAATAGGAGATTCAGCGGTCACTGGAAGTGCCAGAAGCTCCGGCATCGCCTCGACCACAGCCGAAAGCGATGAGCTACGCCGCCGTCGCCCGCCGTCAAGGTCCCCCTCCTCGCTTGCGTGAGGGCCCCGTAACGCCACAGTTCCGTCGTCCACCATCGCCGCCGTCGCTAGCACGCCCGCCCGTCGCCCAGCGCAGCTACCAGAGGAAGGGGTACATTTGACGAGCCCCCGACCACCGCCCGCTCTGCTATCACTGCGGGGAAGCCGGCCATGTCTACCGCCGATGCCCTTTCAGCGAGATGGCCTACGAGGGTCGGCCGTCAACGTGGTGATTTTCTTTCTCTCTCTCTCCGTCTTTCTTTCTCTCTGTCTATTTCGTTGTTTCTCTCTCTCGCTTTCTTTCTTTCTCACTTTCTTCCCTTTATCTATCTATTTCGTTGTTTCTTTCTCTTTCTTTCTGTCTCACTCCTTCTCTCTTTTTTTGTCCCTGGTATGTGCCATTGAGCTTGGACCCTTCCTGCTTTATTGCCGGGATCGGCCCCCTTTTCAGTGTGACACCACCACCACCACCACCACGGCCGACACTTGGGAGCTTATAAAGTTTCGCTTAAAAAGTGATGGTTTCGCTTAAACTTCATGCTAAAAGGCACCATCAAGCTTGTCCTAAAATAATACTAGTGACGCCTTGGCCGCATGGCGAGTCTTTTTTTTTAGCACATCCGAACAAATTTTCTGCAGCAAGTCTGCAGAAGCTTTGTAGTTGTAGAATGTAGGAAGTGTGCCGAAATTCTGCAGAAGTTACATATAAGGGGGACGGCCTGAAAGCAAGTTTCCTCATTTTTTAAAGAGAACATGGTACACCAGGTCCAGAAACAATCGCCATAATAATCCACGCCCGTTTTTGGTCCAACGACGAAAAGAGAATCAACGGCGACGGAATGACGCATGCGCAGAGGGCCGAAGAAGATAGAGTAGCAGCTGACTGGCATGCCCGAGGTTACTCGAGCACAAATCACCATGGCAGATAGACGGAGGCTAACAACCTGGTCGTCACTGAAAGTGCATGAAGTGTATCCTGTAAGAATGGGCACGTGAGACCAGTGTGTTCGTCATCCATGAACGCCTACAGATTGTGTATGGTGCATAAGCCATGTCTCGTCCAATGTTTGGTCGCTGGTGTTGCATGTTCAGTGAATGAACGCAGAGTATGGATGATGGAGGTCAAAGTGAGCGTCATTACGCAAATGAAAACAACATTACTAGAGTACAGGCCAAGCCGCACTCTCGGGACGTCACTTCAAAGACAGTGTTGAGGTGGAGTAGGCTGTGCGACGATTCCTTGCATCGCGGGGCACCGAGTTTCACAAGAGCGGTTTCTTCAAACTGATTGCACGCTATGATAAATGGATTAATGTCAGTGGCCACTGTTTGGGAAAATAGTGTAAGGCGTATCGTTCATGATGCCATGGTGTATCTTTTTTTGGTAATAAAGTTCCCGTGGGATAATTAAGGACGAATCTGACCTTCGTAACGACCCTCGTGTGAAAAGTAGTCCGCCTAGCTCTATTGCCTGTAAATCTGGTGCTTTATACCTAAGGGCGTTGGATCTATCAGCTTCTTTCCTTGTATGGTTAGCGATGCTGGTTAGACAATAATTAGCAAATTACGATTGTTACCGGGAGTATTTCGAGTCTCTTGGATCACATTTTTTAATTGACTCTTACGTCTCGAGAGTCACTGATCTAGATTACGCGCCTTCTAAGCTAAAGAAAGCTGTACATACTCAATTCTTTTCTGTGCAGTAATCTCCGGAAGAGCTGTTTCGATGAGCAGAGCAAGACGAACTACCTGGCTGTGTACAAGAGATATCCGGGTCAGTCAGTAAGACCGCATTATTACTGCAAAAGGATGCTGAAGGTGACGGAAAAACGAACGAAGGTGTTTGCAAAGAAGGTGAGCTGCACCAAGAGTTGGTCTCGTGTCGAGAAGTCACCAATGGGTCACTAATGACACTGCCAACACGATCATGCAGGGCCTGCAGGCTGTGGTTCGTTGTAGCGGACGGCAACTCTCGCTGATTCTGCTCACGTTCTAAACAATATCTCGTAGCCTGCACTGTACGTAATTTACCGAGGGGAATTAAGGAATTAAAAACAGGCGTAGAAAGTGTTTCTGTTCTAGTTTCAGAGTTTAAAAATTTATTGCTTCAAAGTGGAGACATGTTTGAATAAATATGAAATACTAAAGGAGCTCCCATAGACAAAAACTATACTGGAATCTCCGGTCAAGGTTAGGGGGTGAGAGGAATTAATAAATGGCAGCAGAATCAAGCAATGTCATGATATTAACATACAGGTAAAGAATTTGAACAAATCTAAGAGAAATGTTTGAGTGGAAATGCAAGTGTGCTTTTATGAATAGATGTATATCGAATTGTAAAATACACCACAAAAGGCAAGAATAACGAAAAAAATGAAAAAATATAGGCAAAATGCGTGAAAAAAGCTAGATTGCCAATCTGGAAAAAACTCTCACAAACGATAAGATACCTGAGCCAGAACAATAACAAAGGCGCACTGCAATTAGAAAAATTAAATTAAGAACATGTTAAGAGTATTCTAAAAATTGTATGTGGTGCTAAATATTTTATAACTAAAGGTACATCAAAGGATCGAGTACGTTTTGAAAGAGCATCATGTTGCGTTCACGAACAACACCACGTTTTCAAAACCAATGACGATACTATTGATTTAGGAATGCATCTTTAGATGCCCAGGTTTTATTATATTTTGTGTGTGTGTGTCTCATTTATTTTTACGTTTTGCAATGTTGATACGTGCGTCTGCAGACTCAGATGAACTGGTTTGACAAGATGGGAATGGTTGTCGCTTTGATGAAATTGAAGCATATGACCACACCCTAACTCGCATAAAAAGTATATTCTAGACTGGTAGTTTTTATTGTTGTACACTTTGTTTTGTTGCACGAACATTGCAAATTGACACGCTGAAACTTTTGTTTTGATAGTCGTTGTCTGTATGTCAGGCTTTCACTAGCATTTTCTGTCCATTGCTTTTCCGAAATTTCACAGAAACACTTTGCCAACTAATTTACTTCCTTACGAACGTGACTTTTCCCCCTTATGATTGCTGCTTTCATTCAATACGTGACCATCAAATAAAAAAAATTTGCTTGCAAAAAATTGGACAAGTACAGCTAAGCACGCTACGTTGACCATATGAGATGTAACAAGACGCCCCGCATTGCGCGACACATGCCTGGATCAACTCTACTGACGTATATCTCCGAGCCTGATGACTCGCAGGGAGCGCAGCCGAATTTTTTTTTTCAGAACGTATGACCAGTTCATCCTCGTCTATAAAATATATCTTCCTATACATGGCTGATGAAGCTGCACAAAAATTATAATTGGGAATAGTAAAGAGAGTATCAAATCTCATTTCACTCACAGTATTGATGAGAAAATTTTCACTTGACTTCACATTTTGCAATTTTTCGAAACAAATTCAGTAAAAGGTCAGCAAAGTTGTGTACCACCTTAAAAAACAAAAAAATATTTGTTAAAATAACGTTAAATAACGTTGTCGCTGAATGAAAATTTCAATAGTAATGACAAACATTTTCGCTTTTTATTTGCTATTCTCGTATTTATTTGTTTAAATGTAGGTTGCTCTTCTTCCAACTATTGTAAATTCCTTACGTTGATGAAAATTTACCAAGTGTCATGCGAGAACATTTCAAATATTCAGAAAACGTGAGCGCTACACGATATTTCACCTGATCACATGCTTTATAGTTAGGTTTTGGTAAACGCTGGTTTTTATATTGCTGACAGTTAACTTACACTTGAATTTACAATCTTTCATTTTGCCCAACCCTTCTGTTGCAGTATATTTATTCTAAGATCCTTGAGGACGTTTAAATATGTGGATATATATTCAGTTATCTATAAAATTGTAAATACACAAAAGTTACTGTTGCGGCGAACCTGCTCAGTGCGATAATGTGCCGCCGCGCATGATTGTTATCTACGAGGTGGTTGTGTCTCCCTCTTCCTTCATTAAGGCGAGGCCTTTAAAAAGGGTTGCGAGGCACGCCGATGGCTTTTTGATTATCTTCCAGCGGTTCCAGTTATGCATGAATAAATACGTTGTTCCCTGTTCCGGCGTCGCGTTCCTAACATGGCTCGGGGCCCTGCTCAGCCAAAACGTAACATTAATCTTTGCACTTATGGCTTTTTAAGGAAAGCTTATACAATACTCATGCTAGGAGAATATTGTTGCGGATGAGATGGGTTTATTTACAAGATGATCGAGAGGACGTAGAGACGAGATCGCAGGCAGCCAGGCATCTTCTAACACACGCGCAGTTCTGCAATCTCCTCTTCTTTGACTCCACCGCGCAGCGTAACATCTTCCGCCGGCGCCGAGGAAGCTCGCCGAGCGAGTTAGGAAATCACATAGTTGGTAACGCTTGATTCGAGAACCCTATGATTGTAGGGCTTCATGCGGACCACATGAACCACATGAACCACTGGAGGTCAGTTTTGCTATGACGTAGTTGACGTCACTTAATCGGTTTAGTATCACGAATGGACCGCCTTACGTTGAAATAAACTTGCGATACGAGCCTTTTTTTCGTAGAGGTGTCCACAGTAAAACGTGAGCACCTGGAGCGAAAGTCACAGGTACGAGTATATATGCCGGGCGTCATAGCGTGCCTTGGTTGAAACTTACGAAGAAAGTGTTCGTAGGCGAGCAAGCCGACGCGCTTCTTCGGCACGTCACAGTGTTTGTGCACTAGATGTGTCTTCGTTCAGTGTGAATGGCAAAATTGTGTCCAAGAAACTTTGGGGACTGCGAGCATACAACAGATAGAAAGGCGCATACCCGGTTACTTCGTGCTTGGCTGTATTGTATGCGTACGTGATGAAGGGCAGCACGGTTTCACAATTCTTGTGATCAGCCGAGACGTACAGTGACAACATGTTGGTAAGAGTACGATTCGTGCGTTCGGTGAGGCCATTTGCTTGTTGGTGGTATGGCGTTGAATGGTGATAGGTGGAACCGTAGAACCGCAAATACGCAGCAGATCTTCAACAACGTCGGCGGTAAATTGCCGTCCACGGTCACTTATCACAACACGTGGAGCGCAGTGGCGCTGGATGACAGAATGAAGGAGAAAACACGACACATCGTCGGCAGTAGCAGAAGTAAGCGCCGCAGTCTCAGTATAGCGTGTCAAGTAGTCGATGCACACAATAAACCAGTGACGGCCAGTAGAGCTCTTGGGAAGGGGGCCCAGCAAGTCTATACCAACTTTTTCAAATGGTAAAGCAGGATTTTTCACTGGTTTCAAAAAGCCTGCAGGAGGCGTCGCCGGCTTCTTATGACATTGGCAACCTGGGCAACTGGCAAAGTATTGTCTTGTGCTCTTCCATAACTTCGGCCAATAAAAGCACTGGCGTAATCGATGAAGCGTGCCGGCAAAGCCCAGCTGACCCGATGAGATATCGTCATGCCTAGCGCGAAGAATCGCAGCACGCAGACGTTCGGGAACGGCTCGGAGCAACGAAGCGCCGTCAGCAGAGTAAATCCTTTTGTAAAGCAGACCATCACACAGCGTGAACGGCGTGGTCTGACCTGACGTGTGGGCAGCCTCGAATAGGGTATTAGTGTAGGATCGCGACGTTGTTCACATTTAAAGGTACTGATGTCAGGAAACTCGGTAATGCTAGCAAGATAGTCGTCGAAGTCATCGTCATTAGCGTTGGAGTGTGGCGACGGGACACGAGACAAGCAGTCGACATCGGTATTACACCGACCGCTCTTGTAGGCGACAGAAAAGTTGTATTCCTGAAGGCGTAACGCCCAGCGTGACAGCCGTCCAGAAGGATCCCGCAGTCCAACAAGCCAGCAAAGGGAATGATGATCCGTCACTATCGGGAAATGGTGACCGTGTGGCCGAAACTTCTGTATGGCGAAGACTACTACCAGGCATTCCAATTCGGTGACAGTGTAATTTCGCTCCGCTCTCGTCAGTGTCCGACTTGCGTACGCAACGACGTGCTGGCGCCCATGGTGAAGTTAAACGAGGACGGCGCCAACGCCCACACCGCTAGCATCAGTGTGTAGCTCGGTCATGGCCTCGGGATCGAAATGGCGCAACACTGGTCATGACGTTAGTAAGTATTTCAGCTGACGTAACGTGTCCTCGCACTCTGAGTCCATACGTACGAATTGTTTTTGTGAAGGAGGCACGTGAGTGGGTGAGGAAGTTGGGCGAAGTTCTGAATAAACCGGCGGAAATACGAACACAGACCGAGAACACTTCCGAGGTCTTTCGCTGTCTTCGGTTGGCTGAAAGCGTGCACTGCAGCAATATTTTCAGGGTCAGGTCGTATACCATCTTTGACGACGAGAAAACCGAGAACAAGAGTCTCGCGCTCACCGAAGTGACACTTCATTGAGTTTAAACCATTCCTGCGTTTTGTATACGGTCCAGTACGACGCCAAGTCACTGATTGTGCTCCTCGAGTGTTTTTCTAAAAATGATTACATCATCGAGATAGCACATGCAGATCTCCCATTTTAATCCGCGTAGCACTGTGTCCATAAACATTTCAAAGGTTGCTGGAGCATTGCATAACCCGAAAGGCATGACTATAAACTCGAAGAGTCCGCCTGGGGTCACAAAGGGAGTTTTCTCCTTATCAGTCGGGTGCATCGGTATTTGCCAGTATCCCAATCGTAAGTCAATGGAGGAGAAGTAGGATCCTGCATAAAGGCAATCGATAGCATCGTCGATGTGTGGCAGAGGGTATACGTCCTTCTTTGTGGTGGCGTTAAGTCTTCGATAATCAACGCAGAACCTCCAAGAATTGTCATTTTTCTTAACTAGTATCACTGGCGCTGCCCAGGGACTGCAATACTCCTGGACAACACCTTTCCGTAGCATTTCTTGAACTGGCTCGTCGATTACTTTTCGTTCTGCGGGAGAGACGCGGTACGCCTTCTGGCGAATAGGCGTCGCTTGGCCCGTGTTTATGCGGTGTTGCATTCGTGAGTCAGGAAGCGAAACTGGACGCTCGTCCTGCGCGAAATCGAATACTGGCGCATAGCGGACGAGCACATTTTGCAATTCTGTCCGCTCAGAAGAGGATAGCGACTTGTTCGTTATCCGAGAGAATTCCAAGGAGTAGACGCTATTGGCTGTGCTCGCGTCGGTAGAAGCGTCAACGGCATCAACACAGACAGTCACCTCGGAGTCAAAGGTGGCCAGCTTGAGTCTGGTCGGCAGGAAAACTTGCTTCATAGACGTGTTCACCGTCCACATGTGAGCACGACCATCTACACATTGTATAATGGATCGAGGAACCAGTATATTTTTTTTCAACGTGGTAGGGGACTATGGCTCAACTAAACCAAGACAGCGATGCAGAAGGCCATGCGTGGAAATCAGTGGACTAAAAGCCGCAGCTTGAGCCGGGAAAAATATATCATGGGACACCGAAAATACTTCCTGCGTGTCCATGTCAGATTCTTCTGGTATTGGTGATATCACGTGACTTCGAAAAGAAATTTCGCCAGCCCCACAATCTAAGAATCCACCACATTCACCAAAAAAGTCAATCCCAAGGATGATATTGTGAGTGGTGTGTTCAAAAAATAAATAAATTCAGTTGGAAAATATTGTCCACAAACACTCACTAGAGCAGAGCAAGCACCAACGGGCCGCAGGGTTTCTTCCCCAACTCCACGAAAAGTAGTGTTTCGGTCTCACGCGAACATAACCTTGTGTCCGAGACGATTTTTAAACAAAACACTCATCACTGAAACTGTAGCACCGGTATCCACTGAGGCATCGGTGCTTAAGCCATAAACACGGACACACACTTTGTTTTTGAGCAGGGCGACAGGTGGAGGACTACGTGACCGTCCCGCGGCCTCACCTCTATCGGTCGCACCAGCTAGTTTCCCAGCTGGAATGGTGGTGAAAGTGAGCGATTGTGAGGCAATGGCGAGTGGCGAAAGCCGGCTGGAGGTGGAGTGAGACTGCGGTCGGAAGCTGGAGACTCACGCGGGGATACATGTTCACGTGGATTTCGTCGAAGAGGCACAGCGGTCTATCAAGGCGTACTGTAGTGACCTCCATATTGATATTAGGGAATGGCCGAAACGTGCTGCTGCCGTTTGCGACAATACCTGGCGATATGTCCACGGATTACGCAGCTAAAGGAAATAGATGGCTCGCGGTACACAGGGTTGTCATAAAATTGGGTCTGAGGCTAGTTGTATCAGACTGAAAGGCGTTGGGGTGGTGCGACCTGACGGCGTTCGAAGTTACGCGAAGGATGCTGGAACTCCATTGTATCAACGCGAACACGTTCTTTAAGCAAGGGCCATTTTTCGCTCTTAGTTTGCAGTTGGCAAAGTACCGGCTGTTCAGGAGAGCGTGCGTCTAGTGATCATTGCTGGTACTCTCGTCCTCCGACTCTTCCTCGACCTTGTGCTTGAAAGTGCGCCAGCTCTTCCTTAATGAGTTGACAAAGCGATGTCGTGGGAGGTGGGGATGTCCACACTTGCAACTGTGGGGACGTTGTCAAGTCTACCAAATTTTGGCAATACTCGTCGCGTCTTCGGCGCCTCAAAAGCCAGACAGTAACGTCTTTGATCTGAAGGAGTACGCAGGTCTTCCTTTGAGAAAAGAAATTGTATACATCTTCAGCGATGCCCTTCAGGAAGTGTCCAACCTTATCTTCATCCGACATCCCCTTGTTGACAATACTTCTTCAATGTAAGTCGTGCATGTTTCCCCGGGCAACTGTGCTCTTCGCAAAATCGTGTGTTCAGCCTTCTTCCTTTTTGAAAGTGAGTCCCCGAAACAGCACTTGATTTCCTCAACGAACCTTTCCCATGTAGTCATCGTGCTCTTGTTGTTATCGAACCAGAAAAGTGCGGTTCCGGTAAGAAAAAAAACGACGTTAGCATGTCGCACCGAAGATTTCCACCCATTGTGACCGCTTACCCTTTGATAATACTGTTACGGAAGGATAGGAGGCAAGAGAAGAAGAAGAAGATCGGGAGACACTGGCTGCTGCGTGTTGTTGCTGGTCAGCCATCTTGACCACGCTAACCCTACTTGTATATATATTGTGAATACATCCAGTCTTACTCCCAACATCCCCGTAACATATTGGTGGAGGTGCTGGGTACCAAGGCTGGAAACGGAGCTCCGCAGTGGACGTCGCCTCACCGTCCCCACCATGACTGACGGTGAGTACGCGGGTTCAACGTCGTTGCCGCCTCCAACGTCACCGTCGCCAGCTACTTCGTCGTCCCCATCGGTTGTGGTTGTACAAGGCAAGGATCCTGGAACTTTCTGTGGGACCGATGGCGCCGACGTTGAAGAGTGGCTGGCCTTGTACGAACGCGTGAGTGGAGTCAACAGATGGGACCCTACGCTTATGCTAGCTAACGTGTTGTTGTACCTAAAAGGCACGGCAAAGGTGTGGTACGAAAACCATGAAGAGGAGCTGACCAGCTGGCACCAATGCAAAGAAAAGCTAAAAGAGTTGTTTGGCCAACCAGCCGGCCGTAAGATTGCCGCAAAGCAGGAACTCGCCTTCCGTGCCCAATCCCCCACGGAGTCCTATGTTTCGTATATCCAGGACGTACTGGCGCTTTGTCGTAAAGCCGATCGCGACATGACTGAAGCTGAGAAGGTCGGGCACGTGCTGAAGGAAATCGCTGACGACGCCTTTAATCTGCTCATGTGCAAAGGCTGTTCTTCAGTTGATGCTATCATTAAAGAGTGCCGACAATTCGAGCAGGCCAAAAGCCGCCGCGTCCTGCAACCATTCGCCAGACTCCCCAATACTGCCGCAACGTCGACGTGTGAAGATCAGCCCACACAGCAGCATGCGTCGCCATCAGAGGACGTGGTGCGAATCGTTCGACGTGAACTGGAAGCGGTGGCGCCCGCAGCTTTCTGTTCACGTCGCCCTGATGCTACCCCTCTTTCCGTTCCTCTCGTTCAAGCCATCGTTCGCCAGGAACTTGAAAGCATTGGTTTACGTTCTGTCTGTGCTGTCGCCAACTCCAGCGCCAACGAACGCCCTTCTACTCTGTTTGACCCACCGCGACGCTTCTCTCCGCGTTATCGCAACCCGACTGAGTGGAGAACTGCGGACGACCAGCCGATATGTTTCACCTGTCGCCGTATTGGTCATGTCGCCCGATACTGTCGCAACTCGTGGCCCTCAGCACCTCGCACGCCCACCAACCTGAACTGTTTTGATGGAAATTCCCGCCGTGTTTCGCCCTCCGCCGAGTCTAACAGGGCCGACAACTCTGCCAGGAACACGTGGTACGGTCCCTCACCATCGCCTCGCGGACACCAGTCTCGTTCACCACAACCACGTCGCCCATCTTCCCGTTCGCCGCAGCCACGTCGCCTTTCGTCCCCTGTGGCTTTCGACCACGTTCCTTCGGAAAACTAAGAACTGCAGCCCTCGGAGGTGGTGCTGCATTCACAACTACTGCAGCAAATCCTCTGTCTGTGCCCACAAAGCCAAGTCTAATGGACGTCAAAGTAGACGGCGTACCTGTCCAAGCACTCGTCGACACTGGAGCCCACATATCTGTGATGAGTGCTAGCCTACGTAGACGTTTAAGGGAAGTCCTCACCCCAGCAGCTGCACAAGTGCTTCGTGTGGCCGATCGTGGCGTGCTGGTTGTTCTCGGAATGTGTACTGTACGTTTAAGTATAGCCGGCCACCCTACTTCTGTTCTCTTAGCTGTGATCGACAACTGCCCTCACGACGTTATCCTTGGGTTGGACTTTTTATCCAACCATTATTCATCGACGGCGCAACCGGCGTCCTTCAGTTGGAACTGCCTCAACTCGCCGATGCTCCTAGCACCGCACCGCCACCGCGCCTGTGCTCGCTTCAAGATGTGCGTCTGTCACCCGAGGCAGTCACTTACGTCGCTTTGACCGCACATCCACAGGTTCCTGACGGTGAATATGTGCTTCGCCCCATCGTTGACGTGCTTTTGAACCGAAACGTTGCTGTTCCGCATACGCTGATCACGGTTACTAATAATGACGTCGTTCTCCCGCTTCTGAACTTCAGCCTGTGCCCTCAAGTGCTTCTGGCCGGCATGTTCTTGGCCAGCGTTTCTTTAGCCAGTCGTTGATATCCTCATCAGCTTTGCCGGAAAAGGTGCGCAGTTCTTTCAGTGGAATCCTAAAGATGACTTGCCTAGGGCGCCCACTATCATCTTGCATGCTTGTGTCATGGCTGCCGCCAGCTGCTTCTAGTTCGTTCCTGTACGTGTCTTCAGGCGGTAGTCCGGCCAAGCGCCGGCTTCGTCGGAGGGTGCGTAGAAGAAGGTTGTCCAGAGTGATTACCCTGCACCTTCACCAAAGTTGTTACGGATGAGATGGGTTTATTTACAAGATGATCGAGAGGGCGTAGAGACGAGATCACAGGCAGCCAGGCATATTCTAACACACACGCAGTTCAATCTCCTCTTCTTCGACGCCACCACGCAGGGTAACAATATTTTTTTGTCTTGCAGCCTGCAACGGTCTGCATGAAACATACAGCTGTATTAGGTTGAAAAAACACCGTCCTTAGAGCACGTTCACAATTATAAATTTTAAAATAATGGGAAACAAGGCGATGACGGAGGTTATGCTGTATGTCTCAGAAGAAATGCACAATCTGCTCAAAATGCAATGATAGTTTATTGAATGCCGTTCTTGTTGTAGCTACCGAGACATAATTGCATAACAGTTTATTTTCCCACAGAATACTTCCTGAGCACTCTTAGACGATTAGGCAAGACGCCGAAATTGTTTAAGCGTTCTGACTCCTTGAACAAGAGAGCCCGCCAGCAAGTTAAGTGGTTTGCGCTATGGGACAGAAAACCCTTTCCCTGTTACTCAGCAACTGAGGCCCATTGGCGCTAAAACATTAGAAAATTAGCTACATCATTTGCACGGATCTTCTACCGGAACTTTGCTCTAGAATTATGTAGTGTAACACGGGAAATACGCATGAGGTTTAATATTTAATGGCGACATCATCAATACAAATCATATGTTTACGGTAAAGGGCATTCTAGATTAAGCTTTGGAAATGAGGTATGAAATTCAACGTTTAACTTAGATGGACTACTTTTCAATTTGCAATACCGACATTAAAGTTCAGCTGTGCGGAGGTGTTCTTAATGGGACACTAAAGGACAATAAAAGAAAATATTCATTCCAGCTATATTTCATAGATTAGACTTCCGTAATAATGCATTCGTGATTCGTAGCAAGAACAGAGCTGCTGTAAGCAAGAAAACGACGAAAATAACAAACCAAGTGATGCACCTATTGTGAATATATGGTACCTCTTCTAAGACCTCAGCAGTGGCCAGTTCAAAGGTAGCGCAACAGAGGAAGGTCACGTGGACTACCGCCAACTCGTCCATTCGACGAGGACGGTTCAAATTTAGAAGCAGCGCCGCGTTTTGAGTAACAATGTCTACACAACAAAGAGATAAATTTCTAAAGAGAACGCGGAGATAGAATTCTCGCAGAATAATCTATTAATCTTGCTTCACCTAAGATATTCCATTAGGTTCACTTTGAAGTATTGGCCCTGCGCAATCGCACACCCGCTACTGTGGACATGGAATTTAAAGGCATTCACCTCTAGAAGTCATCAGTAGTGCAGGCAATTGCACTAGCAGAATCATGGCGAAATAATAAAAAGAAATTGTCGTCTGTCTTTTTTCAGCCGGCGTACCTTAGCCAGCAGTGCAAAATGAACTGTTGCATGCAGTCAAGTTTTGGAAACATCTGCCATAAAGTAAAAATGCTGGAAGGCATGGAGTGCGCGAAAGGAAAAGTGAGAATGATTTTTTCTCTCTGCTCAATTTTAATGGTGCGCTTCGTTGGATTGTAACAATGTGATAAAGTTTTCCCACGATGTTACTTTGTTTCCAATTCCTCTCGCTGCAAACCTTGTTATAGCTGTTGAGAAAATAATCGCGTGATAATGTTGTTTTGAATGTAACACACCTTTTGGAAGATTGCAAATGCCATAGAGAAAGAAGTCAAGGTTTTGAAGAAAGCCTGTCAAATGAGAACCGAAGCCCGGAAGTAATGATAAATATTTTTTTACAAGTTTACGCTTCATTATTAATTTCAGTTTATCCCTTCTTTTTGTGCGCTGTTATTTGTTTATTCATTTCTCATAGCTGGTACTGTCCATTTTCGTGCATACGTTTATCCAATTATGTCAGTTCCCTTTCCTGTTAAGAGGAAGCTTTAGCTCTGGGGCTGCCATATAAATACATAGGAAAGAAGAAATCTTTTTTCCCGGCAGCTACTGCACCAAATTTCATGAGGTTTGTTGTATGCAAAAGAATAAATAAACTGTAGTGACTATTCAAAGGGATTCTTGATCTAGGCCTTCGATATAAAAAGAAATAAATTGCAACTCGCACATTTTCGGAAAACGAAACTAAAAGTTTACCATATGGAAAACCAATATCGCAATTCTTTAAATAGAATCTAGTAGTACTGTGGCGATGAGCGACCATGCAGACCAATAAAGGTTCGGCCTTCCAAGCGAGGGAACATACCTGTACCGAGCTTTTATCCCCGTATTCAGAAATGCAATTTCAAGCCCATGCTTGAGTTAAACTATGCCTGCCTAAACTAAGCCCACGCTTGAGTTAAGCCCATTGAAATAAACTATGCCTGACGTGAATGTGCGCAAAACGCTCATTGCGTTGCCTTCGGCATTTTAGCGATTCACACACCTAGTTTCAAAATGCTCAATTCTATTCAACCCCCGACCAGATCAAGTCAACTCCTATGAGTTGCGGGCAACCCTGGGAATAAAGCAGCCCACAACACAGCTCGAGCGCACGTAAACCGAGCAGGGCCAGCTACGGACCCTGGCAGTACACGTGAATGCATGGGGACCTATAACGAAATTTATCTCCACTATAGGGAGCACCGGCTCCAGTACCCCCCCCCCCCCCCCCCCACATCCGTCTCTACACTCGAGCAGGTGGCCTGGGGCTAGCTCCAATCCCGTACTTTTTTATCCCCAGCTCACCTTGTGCTTATCCACCCCGGCCTGTTCTACCCTGAATGCACCTGCCTCTTCGGTGAACCCAGCGCAGACTTTCACCATAACTCCTAGATTTGCTGTGAGCTCCAGCCACCCTCCGAATGGAAACTCACCGACATAGAGCGATGGGAGGCCGCGGTGTCCAGTTCGGACCCGGCTGCACAAAAGCAGCTGGTGGGCTGGGCTCTAAGAGTCGGTGCGAGCCTTAAGCTCCTCGCCACCCTACGCGATATCGAGCCGACCCATAAATAGGCTGTAAACATAGGGCTCAAGAATTAATAAATGTTTTAACCACCACCAGCCGCGCCTGCCTCGTGTAGGCGCGAACGTCTACGTAATTCCGATACGACACCGATGCTGCTGCCGCTATAGAGGGCTTTGCTCCTAGAGAGGAGGAATGTTCGACGAACAGCGGAAAGTCCACGTGACGCGGCGTGTCTAGGGCGTCACCTACGAGGCGGTGTCGATGGATGCAGCAGGGTTGCGTCGGACATTGGTGGGGCCACCGGCGAGGGTGCGTGAATGTAGGAGGGCTTTAGGTGCTCCAGGGCAATTGCCTCTGGTCGGCCGTAGATGTACACGACAAAAGTAGTCGGACGACGCTCGAGAACAGAATATGGTCCGTAGTTGTGTGGCTGCAAAGGTTCCGCACGGCACATTTACGTACGAAAACGTGGGTAGCAGAGGTGAGTGCGGGAGAAGCGTACGGAGAATTGTTTTCTGCAAACGTGTAGGCACGGGGCGTATCTGGCTGAAGAAATCTTGCAATTAGGCTACGTAGTCGGCAGGTGATGGGATAGTTGTTTGGTGGTGGCGGCAAAGAAATCACATGGAGGGCGTAGGTGAGTGGCGTTCACTAGGGCACTGCACGGGCCGATTTTTGCAGCCCGGGCCTGGCCCGAGCCCGTTTTTCCTTGGGGCTACCCGCCCGAGTCCGACCAAAAGTTTTATGATGAGACTCGGGCCGGGCCCGGGCTCCGGAAAGAATCTACATTACCCGCCCGGCCCGGCCCGCCACCCCTTCACATTAGGCTCGAGCCCGGCCCGAGACAGAAAAAGATCACTGGGCATCATTTAAAAAAATTTAAATAAAGAAGAGAATGAAAGGAATTTATTCTTAAGGCATAAATACTTGTAATATGCAATTATGAGCGATCTGAACGCAAATACGAGCGTGCGAAAGTAGTAGGAATGACCCTGCCAGCAGTATAGCCAGCAGTTTCAAACGGCGCGACCTTGATGGAGCCCAATCCATTTCGATCGTAGCGCCGCCATTTTTCCACGCCAGGCGCCTCACTGCAAAACATGCGCCGCACCAGCCGCTCGTCCCACTCAATCCTATTACACTATAGCAGAAGCGCAGCCACGACCGGTCGTGAGCGCAGCAGCGCACGGATGGAATAAATGGTGAAAGAAAGCTTCTCGTTCCTCCATGGTGCAGCGTAAGGCGCTGCTGAAAGGTGGCCGGTTGAGAAGATGCGTACAATCATGGATGGACGCAGTGACACACTTCAGCCGAACGACGAATTATCTTATCTTACCAGTCATCGTTCACCGATTCGCCTTTGAAGAATCCCCAAGTCGCGAACGCGCTTACACCGCACTGAAAGCATTAATTACATTGATTTAGGTAAGGAATACAATGGCATCCTTTGATTTGAGGCGACTTCGGTCTTTCTGGACTTTTACATTCTGTTCAAACAGCGTAAAATACGAAGGAAGAAGAAAAGGGAAGTACATAGGAGTAGCACTGCTAGGTTCCAGCTGCGCCGTGGCAACAGGTTTTTCAATGTCGAGACGCGCGAGGATAACTCGCTGCACGTTACATGCACACCACCCGAAAGCCCGAGCCCGGTCCGGGCCCGCGTCAAAATACCCGAGCTCGGCCCGGGTACGCGTCAAAAAGCACATGCCGTGCCCGAGTCCGGCCCTAGCCCGTGAAAAATTTGCCCTACCCGGCCCAGCCCGGCTCACGGGCCGGGCCGGGCCCAGACTTTCGGGTAGGCCAGTGCCCATGCAGTGCTCTAGCGTACCTAGTTCAGCACAGGAGCAACCTAGGTCGTTCTTGAGTGCGCCTCTGATGCAAGTAAGACGAGAGGCAAATGTAGAACCCACTTCTCCGGCGATTCATGCGTCATAAGGGAGGACTTGAGATGCCGCTGAAAACGTTCGACAAGTCAGTTTGACCGAGGGTAGTGAACAGTCGTGCGAAAACGTGCCGTCCCGAGAAACTTGAGTAGCTCGTTGGAGAGTGCCAAGCCATACTCAAAACTCGATCGGTGAGTATTGTGGATGGGTAGCCGAGCCTTGTAATCTATATAAACCCGAAAGCTGCTTCAACAGTGGGCACTGAGATGTCAGATTTCGGCGTTGATTCTGGCTACCATGTATAGCGGTCGATGCATTTCAGTATGTAGGCGTAACCTTTCGAAGGTGCGGGAGGGCCGACAAGGTCCAGGTGTATGGTGTCAAAACTAGCATCCGGTGGAAGAAAAGACTTGGTAGGCGGAATGGGGTAACGCTGGATCTAGGAGCGTTGACACGACGCGTTTAACAGAGGCCAAACGAATCATGCGATAAGTTGCGCACGCTTTCGTTTAGGCAGGCGTCTGCGAAGGGATGCCGGAATGTATGGTCGATGTGCGCTGGTAGAAATGTCGCAGGCGACGGACGTACCATCTGGAGTCAAAACGACATCCTCCAATTTCAAGGACGCTCACGAATTCCGAAAAAAAAACGAAGTTCGGTGTCATCGCGATTTTCACTGTCAAGAAAGCCGACATCGATGACGAAAGGTTCCGACGTCGACGTGGAAATGGCGTTGGCGCGACTCAGAACGTCGGCTTGAACGTTGTCGGTGCACTTGATGTGAAGGATCGTTGTTGTAAACTCGAGGAGGGGTCAAGTAACAGGACGCTGAACGTTTATTGCGTGTACAAGGGGCTTGTGCTCTATCAAGACAGTAAATCCACAACCTTCTAGGGAATGATGTGTGATAGTCATGTAAACGGCGAGCAATTCATTGTCGAACACGCTGTAGCTGGACTGTGCAGGCTTCAGTTTTTTTGGAGAAAAGGGCAAGTGGGTGCAACGCATTGTGGATGAATTGCTGCACGACGGTGCCAACAGCTTTGTTTGAAGCGTCTGTCATGATGGCAATGGGCGCGTCTGGCTTTGGGTGTCTGAGCAGCGTGGCGTTGGCGAGGGCAGACTTCACTCTTGTGAAAGCGCCGGTGGCCACTTCAGTCCACTCAAGCACTTGCTTACGTTTGTTTCCCAGCAGAGCGTCTAGCCGAACCACAAGTCGTAGGCAATCGGGAATGAATCGGTGGTAGAAATTGTGGTAGAAACCAACCCGCAAAATTGGCGAAGCTTGGTGAGTGTGGTCCGACAGGGAATGCCTTCGATGACGCGAATCTTGGACGGCAGTGGTCGAATGCCGTTTGCGTCGACGAAATGCCAGAGGAACTCGAGTTCCGGTTGACCTAATTTGCTCTTGGCCGCGTTGATGACAATTCCTTTAGTGGCGAGGCGTGAAAACATCAACCGCAAGTGCTGAAGGTGTTCTGCGGAAGAGCTTGCACGAGGTCGTCATTGTATGAAAAACGAAAGGAGACCTCAAGTGACGGAATCGAATAAACGCTGAAAGGATCGGCCAGCGTTCCGGAGTGCGAAAGGCATGCCTAGAAATTCAAAAAGACCGAACGGTGTGGTGATGGCGGTCATGGGAATGGCTTCTGCAGCGACCGGTATAGTTGACGATAGGCGCGAAAATGATCTATTTTGAAAAGATGTTTGCACCCTGAAACGCTACCGTGAAGTCCTGAATGTTGGGGAGAGGGTAGCAAGAAGAAGAATAAACTTTATTTAAAGTGCCGGCACTTTTCTTTTAGTGGCCTCGGGTGTCGGCTCGAAGTCCTTGGACTCGGGCGGCATCTTCGCCTTGCCGGACGGCCCAGAGCTGATCTTCTAGCTCCGAACTTTTCAGGGCCGCCTCCCAGCGGCGGCGACGCCGACGGAAAAGGTCCCCGGCGGCCCCAGCAGCCGGGGCAACGGCGGGAACGAGCGAGCTCGAGGCTTCCTTTAATCTATTAACGCCTGCCGTTATGGGCGCGTCGCGAACGGCGGCGGTTTCAGTACCGTTGTTGCCGGCACATTCCCATCAGTAATTTTAACGTTGTGTAGTGCCCGTTAATCGCCGCATGGGGCGTCAGTCTCCAGTCTTCTTAGCCACCATGTGAAGTGGTCATGTGAAGTGGACTGGAGAAAGGGCGGAACATGTCAAGTTGGCAGCGTGTGTTCGAACTCCGCGCGAGCGATCTTGAGTTTGTCCGTGGACACAAGAAGGGGTCGGAAATGGACTGGTGGCCCGGAGGTGACGCTGCTGATGGCATACGACATATTGGACCGGTTACGTTCAGTCCGGAAAGCGCGTCAAACGGGGAAGCTTGCGTAAGAGCCTGGCGAACGGTTCGTCCAACATGGCATAAGTATGTGCGATTGGTGGTGTGCTTGCTAGTGGGACGCCGCGAACGGATGGCTGGGCAACGGACTCGATGAGACTGGCGTCGTTAAACATCGACAAGGAGTCCGTAGTTGTGCAAGAAGTCTGCTCCAATGACTGCATGATGGACGTCTGCAACCAGGAAAATCTAGCGGAACACTCGTCGAAGGCCAAGGTTTAGCATGACGGAGCGTGACGAGAAAACCGGAATCGTGGTTCCGTTCACAGCTTGCCAACACCACACAGGTGTCGCTTTTCGGTCGGAGTGAGCGGGGAGAATACTGACATCAATCAGCTCCTCCATCGACTAAGAACCGTTGCCATACGGTAACCTATACAAGGATAAGAGAGGACACTTCCATAGACCCCTGCGGATGATTTGGATTCACAGCGCACCTAGCGGGTGTGTGGAATCTGCCTAGACTGAGAGATTTGGACCGCAGGAAACCAAATCTCGAAGGCGTTCTTCTGGCGATCAGAAAAATTACACGGCCTCCAAGATCGATTTCGTGCGAGTGCTCGTGCCGGAGGCTATATTTTGATTTTTTAACGCGTTGCTTGCATGCATCGAGTAGCTTGTTTAAGCTTCACCGCCAGAGCAGCAAGCACACGATGCCACTGTGTGTTTATGCAGACATTTTAAATAAACCTGACAAGTGTTGGAAGAGACGAAACTTTATTTTCAAGTCATATTGTCATAAGCACATGTGCACTTTTTTTTCGCAACGTTCGATGAACGCAAGCGCAAAAAGATGGGTGCACTGCACAATACAAGACATGCTAATACAGTTGCCCTATGATGAGAATAAATTTCGCAAAAGGAATAAACAGGCGATATTATGGAAAACCCCACAAAACTGTAAAACTGCAGAAGACAGCATTAGCATTAAAGAGGACAACAACCCTCGCCTTTTGAAGCCAAACGTTTCTTTTTAAGTGGTAGTTCCGGGCTGCATAGCAAACAAGGAATGAAGGCTGCTCACTACAATAGTCAGCCAACCACGCTCTCTCCCTGTCCTGCCGTTGTTACTGCACCACGCAACACAGCAGTAATTCCCGTAGTACTTGACTCCGCACGGCATCCCCTAAAAAAAAGAAGTGTCGGTTATATATTCTCTCCCGCCTTCGCACAAATTTTCTCCTTCGCACTTCACAGCGCCCTTTCGCGAAAAGCGCCACGTGCAATTGCCACAGTTAAAAAAAGCAAGCTTCGTTGCCATGCATGCGCTACTGAGGCAGGAGTGTTTATTCAGAATACGTCGTAGCCACGGCTTACAAACACTTCTCTATTCGCAAGTTCTCTCTAATTGCGCTCGTCACAAAGGTTTCAAGCAATCTGCGAACGCCACGAATAACGATCCTAAGCATAACAGCATTCTTTCACACAATTGTACACACATGCATAGAATTCAGACTACGTGTACCGGAGTGTGCCGAATCACTTACTCGTGCCAAAAAACGATTTTCTCGCAAACGTGCTGCGCAGCATTCCAAACTGCTCTTTCTTACTTAATGTGAAGCAATCCACAAAAATCATACGCGAAGTGAAGAACACAAAAAAAAGCTATCTGCGCCGAACGGCACAATGCGACAAATGCCAACTTACGGCTGAAGTGACAAATACATACGCAATTTTGAAAGTAATGAAGGGAAAAAAGAACGTAATGAAGGCACTCTCACCAAGCAGCAGCCAAAACCAGTTCTGATTATGAGGCACGCTTTAGTGGAGGGCTCCGGATTAATTTTGACCACCTGGTTTCTTTAACGTGCACTACAATGCAAGCACACGGGCGTTTTTGCATTTCGCCTCAATCGAAATGCGGCCGCCGTGAGAAAACAGACAGACAGCGAGGTCTAAGTGTAGCATTTTTAACGGGATAGCGTTAAGGGCCCCGTATCGCATAAAATCCGGAGTCGGCGTCGGCGTAAGCATTGGCGTCTGGCGGAAATAATCATGCCGAACCACATCATCCCGAACCAGCGCGACCGGGCGGCCCGCCGGAGGCGCAAAGCGTTAGTGCACGATAATTGAATTTCTCAAAGTAAAATCCGTAAGAAAAATCGTAAGGTACGACTTCACCATAGCCTACAGCCGTGATAGCGTCGAATTATAATTTAAATATACGAGAAAAAAAGCCTGATGAGGAGCCAGGGATCTTTGATTGCTATCGCGTTCCACTCTTAAGTGCAAAGCTTAAGCTTCCTCCAATTCTGTGGGCGTTTCGAAAGTAATTAGGTTCTAGACAACACGAAGGGGAATGTTGAAAACGGAGCCTTTCTAAATTTTGATTGGGCCCCATGTCGCAGAAAATACGGTGTCGGTGTCGGCGTCAACGGCGTCCAATAACGTTAACGCCTTCCACTCTTAAAGGCGAAGCTTAAGCCTAATCCAAGTTTTTTTATCTGTCCCGCAACGCTAGCCTGTGCCAGCGCGTGCCAGCTGTGCCTGCTTCGTGTAGGTGCGAGCAGTCTACGTAATTCTGATGCGACGCCGATGGTGCTGCCGCTACAGTACATCTAACGAGGACAAATTTGATTATTTTAAATGGCTCTCAAGTACACCACTAATATTTTAGTGGGACTTCTGCGAAACCTTTGTAAACATTGTAGCATATTCACATAAGACATGAATTAACGCATCAATTTTGTCGGCTCAGCATGTTCTGACGGATGCAATTAAATAACTGCGATTTGTGTTTTTCGTGCAGATTCACGAATTTGAAAACTTTGCCCTCCTGTTTTCTTTAAATCTGATCGACTTTATCCAATTATTGCAAAATATTTCAGTCCATAGCTAAAAATTACAGTTGATGCAGCAAATGTAATTAAAATCGGCCGAGGGATTATTGCTTAAAACCATTTCTGCGTTTTACATGTATTTGAATAGGCGGCGTTGGAGGCTTCCTCTAAGGTGGCATTGCTAAGGATTCACCTGGTTGCCTTCCTTGCAGACCGTTTTTCGCGCAATGCGCGGCTGAAAACTATTCAGTTAATTAATTTCCGGTTAACTAAGCTTTTCATCATCTCGTGATTTTCACGGCACATTATTGAAAGCAATCTCGTCATTTCGTTCATTCTTAGCGTCGTGTCTCATTTGATGAATGCATCAGCAGTCTCCTTGTTGGATCGTGGCACGTATGTCCGAGGGCGATGACTCCGAAGCTGGTCTTGAATGCTAGTCTGGACATCTTCAAATCTCTGACCCATCTGCTCGCAGTGCGCTGAATCATATGCCTCCCCATACGCGCACTGAAGCATCTTCTAAACTTGGGCGGCTGAAATTTGTTGATGGAAGAAAAATGCAATCAGCGCGCATTCACGAAAAGAGAATCGTCAGCTACCCATTTCTTTTAGCTCACTGGAGGATCATCATCGTCAGCATCCTTGTCATCATCACTTTCGGCTCATTGTGTCAACTGCAGAACGAAAGCCGCTCCCAGCGTTCTGCAATTACTGTTAAAGACACTTAAAACACCTACACAATGAACAAAAACCCCTATTTCCGGCAACCAAGGAGCATGCCACCTTTACGCATGGAAGAAGTGTCGCTCCGTTACTTACAAACAGTCCAAGAAAACTACGGACAGCTGTGAATCCTGGACAGCCACGCGTTGTTACGTTAAAAAGACAGCAAGGTGAAACTAGGTCTGCTAATGATTGTGCGAATACCATAAGCGCGGCGTTTTCATGCGTTTTCACTAAGCCTGACCCGCCTATTTCCATTTAACTTAGCGTTCTGTCATGCCAATGGGCCACCACTGCCATTAC
The DNA here is from genome assembly GCF_013339745.2 of Dermacentor silvarum. Taxonomy (NCBI): domain Eukaryota; kingdom Metazoa; phylum Arthropoda; class Arachnida; order Ixodida; family Ixodidae; genus Dermacentor; species Dermacentor silvarum. Next base: position 49,877,422 of record NC_051156.1, on the reverse strand, counting down.
TGTTCTTGATATTTCGCGTTTAGTACACGGCATATCTGCAGGTCTCAACGGCACTATGTCGAATTTATGAAAAACATGAGATACCTCTGCAGTACTCTTATCTTGATTTTCACGCAGTGTCTATCTGTCCCCAGCAGACCGGAAGAGGGGATATCTGTGGAGGTTTTTCCAGTATGCAAACCTGGTAAAACACTACTCGCATTTAAAATATTGCCCCATTTCATTAAATTGCGTCCTATAAAAATACGTGGAGGTCATCATCGACTCTCACGTCATGAGCTATCTGGATACGCATAAATATTTCATAACACAAGTGCCGAAATTTGGGCGAATTGGCGTTGATTCATGGTAATGAGCGACGACGATAAAGTTCTGTGTGGTTCTTGCATTGTCCTCGCTGTTCGCGCTGCCCGTTACCATGAATCATTTCATACGCGAACCAAGGATGCCATCATGCAGAATGGTGTGCCGCATGATGGTGTGGGATGTCGCGTCTGCTGAAAGACGAATCCCAACATAAAAACGTAGCAACTGGTTATTTAACTGGAAATGGCAGCGGGCGAGCATACCGACGCTACGCTCGTCTCCGTAGCGAAAAGAAAAAGGCCGGTCTTCTAGGTCGGGCAGTCTATTTTTGTAGCCGCCGTCGGTGACGTATAGACGAGAAAACGATCGCCAGACGGCGCTATAGCGCCTCCTGACAGCGCCCTCAATGTGGAAATGTCAAGAAGCGCGGTGCAGTCTCCGCTTTGTTTACATTGTTTTGCCCGCGCTTTCCTTCGCTGCTCGTGCTCACGCAGCTCCGTCTTCGACCTGCGGCAGATCGCCTGCTTTAGTAACAGCGATGCAAAGATTGCAATGTGGTGTCAAGAAGGTTGCCAACGCCGACAGCTTTTTTCATGGCGGCAACCTCAAGAAAGTAGAGCTTCTGCTACCACACGTATGGTGTTGAACAAATTGTCGTCGGTGATGTGACAGTGAAAGCCAAGTACATGTCACAGGTGTCCCACAAGATCGATTGTAGACGACGTCGAGTTTGAGGTACACCCCAAGTTCAGTAATTTAGTCACTTTTATTTCTCTATGATGCAGTCACAAAGCGGTCATGCGTGCTTGCAGGGATGTGCAGAGACGGGGACGATTGCCGTTGGTTTCGTTAGTAGCTGGGCGCGCACGCACGGCTGCTCTCATTTTGGCTCCCAGGGAGTGTCATTAGCCCTGTGAGCACGGAAGGAACACATGCATTAGGCACCAATAAGCATGGCACTATACGAACGACAATTACCTTGGGACCAGCAACACGAGCACAAGCATTAGCGATACCTGCCACATCAAAGGAAATCTATAGTTTCTCGTCGGGCGAATGACACCGCCACAGCTAAAGTAAGCTCGCACTGATGACCGGCTACTACACGAAACGAAGATTCTTGATAGGAAGAGTGAAGCAGGAAGTAAGTGCAAGGGGGCAATTACCTTAAAGCATGCTTAGATATTGTGAACCTAGAAAGCATGGCTGTGTCCAAGCAACAAAAATAACGCGCACGTATCGAGCGGCTGCTTCGCGACCTGCCGCTTACCGACGCACGCGACGACCGCGGCTTGCATTAAATACGGATTGCTACCACGCCAAAGGCAAGTAACGTGCGGCCCGTTTCGTCGCCTGCACAACTAGTAATTTAGGTTGCAGCGTTTGCAAAAAGGAAATAATTCTTGAGCTCGTCCTTGCCGATCGCGAGTGAACGCACTGTACAATCAAATAAATTCAGGCATTATACGTGCCAAAACCACGAAATCATTATGAGGCACGCTGTAATGAGGGGTTTCAAGAATAATTTTGACCACCGGGGGTTCTTTAACGTGCACAAAAATCAAAGTACACGGGGAAAAGGGTGTTCTTGCATTTCGCCCCCATCGAAATGCGGCCCGCCGTGGCCGTGAATCGAGCTCGCGCCGTCGAGCTTGGCGGCGCAACACGTATGCATTTACCGCTAGGCCAACAAGGCGGATATCACTGTACAATTCAACTACGCGACACTACTAAAACAAACGGCCATGCGCTAAATACAGGTATATAATTATTGCGTTTTTATCACGCGGCCGTGATATCGCATGCGAATGCGAAAGTTTGTGACTTACTTGACTCGGCGCACTGCAGTTATCCAGGCTTGTCGTCTGTCCTTCTCGTACCACCTCCCCGCAAACCTGTAGAACTTCACGCGCGGCTTTCGACGTTTCCTGTTTTTGAGGCTGTTGTGGCAATCAACAACATAGCAGCATTGCGTGCCAAATTTCCCGGTTGATGAGGTCGCGCTCGTCATCGAGAAAACAACGCGCACGAGCGCTCGCGCCGTAGAGAACACGGGCGCGTGCTGGCACAACGACGACCTTCGACACTTCCATCCATCCGCTAGGGGAGCACTCGTCACTGGTGCCGCACGGGCAAACTTTAGGTTGCCTCTTCTATAACGCTGGTGACGCTGCGCTGGCGCTGTGTTTTATCTGAAATGCAGTGCAGCGTGTAGCCGTGTTACACTGTGCCGGATGATAACGAGGCCGAGGCTGCGCGGAAATATGCGCAGAGTGTGTCGCCACAATGGCATCCTTTGTGCGGTGCGAAAAAGTTTCGAAGAGTAGGAGCCGCAATTCCGGAACACTGTGGGCATGAATTCCGACAATTTTATTACGCTTTTACAATTCTATCTCTTTTCGACTACCATCAACCACGATGGGCAATACTTAATTCAACGAACCGGCATATGCATAGGTTCATCTCTAGCCCCACTTCTCTGGGATATCTTTTTACCTGTTATAGGCAAACGCATTTCTGCAAGCCTTGCATGTATGCATGTTCATCGAGTGTATCGTTACGTTGATGATTATCGTGTGATGCTTGAGGAAGGGGGGCAGCTGTGCCGACATGCATGAATTTGCCGACATACTCAACATCTTCCAAGAGCATTCCGGGGGCCTCAAATTCCCATTTGAATTTCCGAGAGACAAATGCATTGAGTATTTAGATGTCAATCTTTCCTTTTCTTTTAACGGACATACTTGTTGGTGCTTTCAGTGTAGGAGCGCTAAGAGTGTCCTCCCTTTTTATAGTGACCATTCAAAGTTAATAAAAGGAAGCATTGCCACCATGTGCATTCAGGCGGCCCTTAACAAATCATGTGACCACAAGGCCGAAATCAGTTTAGAAAACCAGACAGGAAAACTGGAAGCTGCTGGCTATTCTAGCAGTGTTGTCGTAGCCGTTTGTGAAACCCCTCTTCAAAAGGTGAAGTGCAGAAAAACTGGTCATAAAAGAAAGAAAAAGGTCGAAGACTATTGCATGTCATTCCATACGCACATAAGCTTTCTCACAATTTGAAAAAATAGCAACCAGATATGAAATCAATTTCCTGTTTTCCGCGCCTTGTAAACTTTCTAAAGTGTGTGTCCTAAATAAGAATGAAAACAAGGCTATTCGACGGTGCAACATTGCCCACGAAAACAGATTTAATGATTGCCAATCGGAAGTCGTCTTCGAAATACCGACGAAATGTGGAAAGATATATATATAGGACAAACAGGCCAATCCTTTAGCGATCGCGCCAGGCAGCATGCCTGCAACGTGAGAAGTGGTTATGGCAGCCATATGGCCGTGCATTGCAAGGAGTGCGAATGCAAGCCATTATTCCACAAAGCAAGGTTTCTGCAACAAACAAGAACAAAAAAGAAAGGGCAAATTTAGAACCTTTTTTTCATCTAGAAGGCCGCGGATAGATGCATTAGGACACCTTCATTTCACCTATCTGATACAGAGGTTTCATTCCTCGGTTAACACTGTTATCATGTATAATCTCACACGTGTTGGTACGCTTGCGCCGTGTTAGCGCAACGGGTTAGCTGTTGTTAGATGTTTTTGCACGTGATGGCGGAACGTTGTTGAGAATGCGCCTGGTTCTTCCCCTGCATAAAAGCGGCTGAAATTTCTTCAATAAACTCAGTTGAAAGTCAGCGTTCTCTCCTGACTCTTTGTTGCCTTCCAAAAATTGTTGCGCTGTAGCTAAGTTATTCAGTATGAACCAACTCGGCCTAAATCAAGCTGTTGTTACTGTATGTGCAGTAGGCTTTCCATAAAATGCTATAAAACACAAGTGCAGTGGCTTCTGTGAATAACTAAGATATATCACGCATTGCAACGTGGAGAATTAGCCACCATTCAAAAAATTACCTACAATGTATGAATCTACCATAAAAAGGGAGCGTGTTCTGATACGTGATCATTCACACCTTGCCCGCAACTATTTACATCCATCTGCATGCCAGATATACTTGGAGCGCTTTATTTCGCCACCAAAATTTCATACTAAACGCTTGCGCATATAGAGGTTCGCGAGCAAGTGGAAATGTGACATCGTGTGTAAGAAGAAAAGATTTCCCAGAGAGCCTCAAGAAATTGAAGCATGCCATAACCATGCAATTGATTAAAGCGTTTTCTGCTATAGGCTCCGCACAGTCGAGTTTGCGGCTGCTCTGGCGCCATCTGCCGCAGCGACGCGACAGTATTGGGAAGGTGGCTCCCAAGCTAGGCCGCAGCTCTACCTACTACATATCTAGGTTGGCATTAAAACAGAAGTGCGCTAATTCGACTCCGACATCGGCGAACAGCGTAAACGGTAGACGATTAAGAGAGCTGCGGTTCTTAACGTATCCACAGAAAGCGGGACTGCGCCGCTCTGTGGCCACGCACTGAAAATTCCGATTAAATTGACTTTGAAGAAGAAGATGCGCCTCCGCCGAGCGGCATTGCCAAGGCTCGGCTCGCTCTGCTCGCGCTGTTGGTCACTGGTGTCTTTGGAGACGGTGCCCCACGCTGCCTCGCCGTTCTTGGAACTCGTAGCTTCCTTGCAGGGCACCGCCAATAAACCTCTTCTCAATTGGTGCAGGTTGCTGGATTTCCCCCGCCGCTTGCACCCTGGAGCTTCGAACCCGAACGCTTCCGCCCATCATGACCGACACCACAGGACCCGCCGGCGCCTGCGCCCGTCATCTGCACCGTTGTTCCTCAGCAAGCGTGATCCGAAGGTCTTGAGCGGTACAGATGAAACGGACGTGGAGGACTGGTTTACGTCGTATGAACGGGTGAACGCGCATAACAAGTAGGACGACGTCTCGAAGTTGACCAACGTCATATTTTATCTTTCTGGCGTTGCCCAACTATGGTTCCATAACCACGAAGTCGACATCTCGACATGCTGAACTTTCAAGACATCTTTCACTCAAGTGTTTGGTCGATCTGCTGTGCGCAAACTATGCGCTGAACAGCGCTTGCGAGCCCGTGCACAGCAGACTGGTGAAAATTTCCCTAGCTACATTGAAGAAGTCGTCGACCTTTGTAAACGTGTCAACGCCGCCATGCGCGAAGCTGATAAAGTTCAGCACATCCGCAAAGGCATCGATGACGGCGCATTCCAGATCTTTTTGGCCAGGAATCTGCGCACCGTTTCTGAATTAGTCACGTTATGCCAGAGCTACGAAGAGTTGAATAAGCAACGCACCCTGACTCGGCAGCCTCTGTCGACCGCCGACTCGCTAGCTAGTCTGGTTGCCGTTTTCGACCACTCCCCACAGCTTCAGCAGATTCAGGACTTCGTGCGCGAGGAGGTTGGCCGTCAAATTTCCTTGTTCTCTTTCACTCAGGAGCCGTCTTGTCGTTTGCCTTCAACGCTCCGCACTGTCATTGCCGAAGAGATCGCTCAAACTGTTCCCATCGCTCACCACCACCCACCTGCGGCCGCGCCTCTTCCCTATACGCAGACAGCGCAGCCTGTCGCCTCACCTCTTACGTATGCGCAGGCAGCACAGCCAGTTGCCGCGCCTCTTACCTATGCGCAGGCATTGCAGCCTGTTGCCGTGCCTCCTACCTATAGACGTCAGACTCTGCCCAGGCGGCGCTGCGGAAAAACCCGCCACCAGCGCCCCCATCGCAGCCTTGGCGCAAACTGAGTAGTGCAAAGAGAGCTGTCCACAAGCGAAGCTGCATAGGCCACAATAGAGCCCCGTCTTTCGGTTTTGTAAAGGCACGGTTTCCTAAGAATCAAGGACCTGGAAAGCTTCTTCCGCCCATCCACGCTTCGGAAAGGGAGCAGAGCGAAGTACGTGTACAATGTAAAAGAAGTTTCAGGTGTTATTTCGGCGCGCTGCAACTCGCAAGTGCAGCGAGCATCGTACAACGTCGAGTTCGAGGCAAGCACTCCGACGTCCGTTCTCTAGCGCCTAAATGTATTAAATTTGGGTACGTACATAATGTCAAAGCGATGAAGTACATATATGATTAAGTCAGGTAACTATGTAGCTTACGGTCAGTGGTACAAAGCTCGCTTTATCAGGGGCGGACGGCCCTGGCGACCTTCGCCTTTTCAGTTGCGTTCTCGCTTCAGCTCTCGCTTCCTGGGCGTTCGAGCGTGTTATCGCGCATCTTCGAATGTTTTCTTCACGGTTGTCTTCCGTTTGTATTTACTGCAAATGGAGATACGTGCGTGCCCGCTTTCGCGGGATACAACCGAAGGCAAAACAAACCAGCAGACGCTTAAAACAACACACGCGCACAAATTAATGTAAAGAAACGCGACATTTTTTTTTCTAAACACGTGCGTTACTTCGCAATTACTCATCCAGTGCTCCCACAGCAACTTTATTGCTCAGATTACAAAAAAAAAAGAAAAACGCTGTCAAGAGGGCTCAGTGCATTGCGAAACGTGCTCGTTGTATCGAAAAAGCCGAAACTAGAAATAAGCTCGCGATACCACAATTCCCTAGAACATGATTTTGAATTCATAAAGGAACGAAAATGTTTAGTTAAACTGACCTGCCAAATCTCTCCGTTACACTTGCTGAGTAAAGTGGAGGCGGACGTGTGTAAACAGGTAGAAACATCGATGGCACATACGCAGGATGGTTCACAACTTTGTTTATTCTGTTGCCAACGAAGAGGCGGCTGCAGATTCCTCAGTTTTCGCTTGGTTTCCATAGTCCCCCGTGAGGGCTACGCAACACAATTACAGCAGAACAACATTATCACACTTTCTCATGTGAGCGGCTGTGTTGTGGAGAATGCGAGTAATTCGCTTACCCAACACGCGAACGGCCCGTATCTAGCGCTCTCTCCTTTCTCCTTCATACGACCGCGATGGAAATCGGTAAAACTGAACGTTGTTATTCAGTCCTTCACGTTCATGGCAATTTACAACGCAACAGTAACGTCGATTGCGGCGTTTCTTCGTAGCGCGCGGAGCTGTCGCGGTTGCCGTCGTGCTCCCCATCGCCATAGAAGGAGTGAGCCAACAAGAACTTTACGGCAGTTCGGCGGCACGTCCGACTAGCGGAGAAATTCATAGCTCTCATTCTGGCTGTTAAATGCGCTAAACATTCGCAATATGAACAAAAATTAAGTTAAATCGTTGTTTCGCACTCGCTAGCTGCTTAGGCAACTTAGCAAGGGAGTCGGACTTTGCACTACTCAATTATTACCTCTTCGCACCGACAGGTGGCGCTACGCGTCTTGCAAAACTCCAGAGTCTGACGTCTATGCGCATGTAGTGCGTAGGCCTCCTCAGCCGCCTTTACCCGCCGTGGTTGCTCAGTGGCTATGGTGTTGGGCTGCTGAGCACGAGGTCGCGGGATCGAATCCCGGCCACGGCGGCCGCATTTCTATGGGGGCGAAATGCGAAAACACCCGTGTACTTAGATTTAGGTGCACGGTAAAGAACACCAGGTGGTCCAAATTTCCGGAGTCCCCCACTACGGCGTGCCTCATAATCAGATCGTGGTTTTGGCACGTAAAACCCCATAATTTAATTTTTTTTCGCCTTTCTCGATCCTGTAACAGTCTGCACCACCCGCCGCTCCTACTCCTTCTTGGGCCCGGGCCGACAGTCAGCAATCCATGGCGGACGCCTGACAATTGTCCCACCGGTTATGCCTGCTGCACGCTAGCACACGTCGCTCGCTATTGTCGCCGTCGCCTTCCAACTCCCGACGACGCTGCCCGGCCGTTCCAGTATGGCAGTCAGCCCATACGCCAATCAGCCCTGGGTCCTTCCCAGTGGTTCGGTTCTTCTGACCTCCCTGAATTTCCGTCGCGCCGATCCCCAACTCCTCGTCGACGATCCCTCCGACCAAGGAAAACTAAGCGCCGCAGTTCGCGAGGCAAGAACTGCGCCATCCTCGAACTGCCCAAGTCATCACTCTTCTCCTGCTAACATGGTCGCAATATCTGTCGAAGGTATTTCTACTTTCGCGCTTGTTGACACCGGCGCCGCCGTTTCTGTTATAGCCGCCAAACTCTGCCGTTCGCTGCGCAAGGTGACTACGCTTCTGTCTGGACTGTCGCTTCACACGGCAAGCGCCCAGCACGTGACACCTCTCGCAGCCTGTACTGCCCGTGTGCTTTTACAAGGCATTTTGTACATTGTCTAGTTTATTGTTCTTCATGCCTGCTCACATGACGTCATCCTTGGGTGGGACTTCTTGTCCCGTCATAATACCGTGATCGACTGCGCACGAGCTGAAGTTGAATTTTCGCCGCTGTGTGACGCACCATCCCACGACGCTCTTTATCAGCAGCCTAAACTGGTCGTGCTTGAGGACACCGACATTCCACCTGGCTCTTTTGCCCTTATCCCAGTCGTCTGCGATGCCTTCACCGATGCTACGGTCTTCTTTACGCCATCTGACATCTTTATGAGTCGCAAAGCCGTTCCACTGACTTTTGCAACACTTGACATCGCCACCGGCATCAGCAATATTTTTGTGTACAATCTACTTTCTGCGTTGGTTACGTCGTTTGTCAGCGAATGTCTCGGCTGCGTGGAACAGCTTGATTCTTCGGTATTTGTTACCGTGCCAGACGAATCTTTCCATCTTGACTCGAACGAACTCCTCGCCCTTTCAACGCTTGACATGTTTTCCAGTTCCATCGCCACTACACTAACCCCTGCCGAACACTCCGAGATTCTTCAGCTTCTACACCACTTCGGAAATTCCTTCGATGTTTCTCAGCCGCAATTGGGCCGAATGTCGGAAGTGCAGCACTACATTGACACCGGCTTACACCAGGGGTTGCGTCAACGACCGTACCGCGTTTCCGCCGATGAGCGTCGCGTCATCAACGACCAAGTCGACGATATGCTAGGCGGTGGAGTTATCCAACAATCCCACAGTCCCTGGGCATCTCCTGTCGTTCTCGTTCGCAAGAAGTGACGGGTCTATTCGCTTTTGCGTTGACTACCGTCGATTAAATAATGTCATAAGCAAGGACGTCTATCCTTTGTCGCGCATCGACGACGCCCTTGACAGCCTTCAGGGCGCGGAATTATTTTCGTCCCTAGACATGCGTTCTGGCTACTGGCAGGTTCCAATGGCTGAAGCCGATCGTCAGAAAACTGCGTTTATTACACCTGACGGCCTATATGAGTTCAACATGACGCCCTTTGGACCTAGAAACGCGCCTGCCACGTTTAAACGACTCATGGAGAATACGCGGCGTGGCCTCATCTGGTCTATGTGTCTTTGCTACCTAGACGATGTCGTGGTTTTCTTGCCTGACTTTCCGACCCACCTACTTTGCCTTCGACATGTTTTGACGTGTCTCACCAATGCTGGACTGCAACTGAACCTCCAGAAGTGCCGCTTCGCCCCGCGGGAGCTGACCATCTTAGGCCAGACCGTGTCCAAGCACGGCATTCTACCGGACCCTGCGAAACTTCGTGCAGTCGCTCAGTTCCCGAAGCCTACTAACGTCAAAGAACTACGCAGTTTTGTGGGCCTGTGCTCATATTTCCGGCGCTTTGTCCGCAATTTCGCATCGATCATGTCACCCTTGACCCTGCTCCTACGCGGTAGCGCGGACCTCTCCTCCGACATCGACGTGGTCCCCTGCATGCGACGACGCGTTTGCTGCACTGCGTCCTCGTCTTACCTCTCCACCTATTCGCCATTTCGACCCGACAGCTGCAACTCAGGTACATACAAACATCAGCGGGGTCGGTCTTAGCGCCGTCCTCACGCAACGCAAGCACGGCTACTCTGAATACGTGGTAACCTATGCGAGTCGTACGCTGACAAAAGCAGAGGCCAATTACAGCGTAACTGAAAAAGAGGGCTTGGCTGTAGTATGGGCGCTTGGAAAGTTCCGCCCATACTTATACTATGAATCTGACCCTACGCTTCATTTCACATTATGATACACCCCATTCACCTTCCCTTCTCCAAGAAGACTGAGGTTTTTTAATTTGTTGGGATCCTGGGGGTCCTTGCCTAGACAAGGACTGTTGATCAGGTGACCCAACTGTCGAAAAGAAACTTCACCTTGTGGTTGGCGCATGATAGCCTTAGTTGCTTATGCGCCATTAAACACAACACAACACAACACACATACTTATACGGCCGCCCATTTGATCTAGTAACGGATCGCCACGCGCTTTGTTGGCTCGCCACGTTGAAAGATTCATGTGGCCGCTTAGCACACTGGGCACTCCGAATCCAGGAGTACGATATTCACGTCGTCTACCGCTGGGGACGCAAGTGGACTGACGCAGACGCCCTGTCCCGTTCACCTCTACCTACAGACTTGGCCTGCGGAATCACTTGCGCTCACCCTCTGTCATCTCTAGACCTTGACTCGATTGGCAACGAACAACGCCTTGAACCGTCGATCGCTTCTCTTTTCGACTATCTTTCTGGATCATCGACCACCCCTGTATCCCGATCCCTCCGACGCCAAGCTGTTCATTTCGCCATTCTTGATCAGCTGCTCCACGACGCAACTACACTCCCGAAGGCTGTAGATGGCTAGTAGTCATTCCCCGCAGCTTAAGATCCCAAATCTGTGCCTATTTTCACGACGATCCGCAGTGTGGCCACGCCGGAGTATTTAAGATTTACGAACGTATAAGCCATCACTACTACTAGGCGGGGAATGTACACTTTTGTACGAAAGTTTCTTCAGTGCTGCCCTGACTGTCAATGTCGCAAATTACCACCTTTACGTGCGTCTGGGGCCTTGCAGTCGCTTCCGTGCCCTGCCAAACAATTCGATCGCGTAATCATTGACCTCTACGGCCTGCTTCCCAAGACACCTGATGGCAATCAGTGAATCATAGTTGCTGTGGACCATTTGACACGCTACGCCGAAACTGCTGCTCTACCGAATGCTACAGCGCGGAATATAGCCTCTTTCGTCCTGCATCGCTTCGACATGGCGCACCTCGAGAACTCCTCAGTGATAAAGGTCGCGCCTTCCTCTCCGAGGTCGTCGAAGCTATGCTTTCGGAATGCCACATTATTCATCGAACGAGCACGGCTTACCATCCGCAAACTAACGGGCTCACGGAACGGTTTAACCGCACTCTCGGTGATATGCTCGCGATGTACGTGGCATCTGATCATGGCAACTGGGACCGCGTACTTCCTTTTGTAACCTTCGTATACAGCACCGCCGTACAAGCTATTACGGGATTTTCACCTTCCTCCTATATGGACGGGAGCCATTGCATACCATCTACACTCTCCTTCCATACAGTCCTGACGCTTCCGTGTACCCACCTGTGTACGAAGCTGCCCGACAAGCCGAAGAGTGCTGCCAGCTCACGCGCGCCTTTACGTCACAAGAACAACAGCGCCAGAAGGAAGGATGCGCCAAGTGACTGCAGTCCCACGTATGCCCCATGGTCTCTTGTATGGCTGGCTGTTCCTTGCCAAACTCCAGGCCTTTCCTCAAAACTCGTTCCAAAGTACGAAGGGCCTTACCGCGGCTTCGAGCGAACGGCCCCGGTGAATTTTCTCATCGAGCCACCTTCTCCATCTGACGACATGCACCGGCGTGGACTTGACCTCGTCCACGTGACGCGTCTCAATCCCTACCATGACCCTCTGCCAACAACCTCTTAGGTCGCCTAGGATGACTCTTTTTCTGCGGGGGCGATTGTGAAGAAGAAGACGCGCCTCCGTCGAGCGGCATCGCCAACACTCGGCCCGCTCTGCTCGCGCTGTTGGTCACTGGTGTCTTTGGCGACGGTGCTCCACGCTGCCTCGCCGTTCTTGGAACTCGTAGCGTCCTTGATGAAAAACGCCAATAAACCTATTCTCATGACAAACATTGTGTTCCTAGCTACAACAAGTATCCATCATTGAAGTCCACGATACGTGTCCTCTTGAGGGGCTTGGTCATTTTTTTCTGGCCGCAAGGGTTGCCACAAGATATAATATAATTCAATATTGCATGAAAGCCTCCTTCATAAAAACGAGGCATAAAGGGCCTGTAGAACTTGTCCGTAAGTTACCGCTCGCTGTGTGTAAGCTGGTTTTTCTGTATCACGTCGTTTATATGCACCATCTCGTATGCCCTTTTGACGGAACACGGCCACTGCAGATAGCGAGCATACGGCACCGACGCGAGGCAAACCACTATGGTCTCTTTATGAGGCCTTCATGTGTTGGGTCACAGTACCATGCCGTAGAAAGTGCAAGGGTCGCCCCAGCTCGAATTCTCCTGAGAGCGCTGCCATGGACCCGAGTGAGATTAGGAAAAAAGGAGCAGAACCCCCGCCTTTGCGGGTAGATGTATATGAGCACGTACGTTCGTTGGACCCTTGCTGCATCATTGTAACGCCTACATATTTAGCTCAAATACATACGTAGTGTTCTTTAACGTAACTTTTTTATCTTGGCGAAGCTAATTTTAGGTAAGAACGCACTAAAGTGGGAACAGACGCTTCTAACTTTGTGCCAACGATACGTCCTCCAAAATTAGACCCTGTAGTTAGTTTCCCTTACCACAGACGCATTATTACGCGTTCTCTCGGCCTTACCTTTTATTTTCTTGCATTGCAGACCTGCAGAAGAGGAGTCTGTGGAGAGTTTAACTGGTAGTAGTTGAAGGCTCCACTACACACCAGTTTTCTTGCCCATTTCAAGAAACCTAAGTTTCGAGAATTTCGGTAATAAATCGTTAAGAAGCAACTTTACTCGTCTATCTTGATATAGGTAGGTGCGCAGCTAATCAATGAGAAGTATGATTTTTGTACTCGGCGATGCATTCGCCGCATTCCGGTGCATGGTCCGCTAACAAAATATGCCTGTTCCAAGAGATGTCTTCACAATATACAAACAGTCGCGCCATTGTTCTCGAGCGTCTTGAGCAATATTAATGACTTTGAGCGTGCGCCGCAGCGTTCGAAATAACATTGTGACGGATAGCCACTGGCATGTAGCGGTGAAATATGCCACAGGAAGCCTGTTAACAAGGCAACAATGGAGCTTTGATCATCCGAATATCAACCAAATGCAAGGTATTAGAAAGCTATGTACAGCCGATACTAATGCTGAATATAAGATTTCCCTAAAGGAAGATGTCGTTACATATCTGCTGCAGTTGGCTTTTGATCCAGCCGCATAAAAATTGTAGGATTTCAATTCGCTTACTGCACGAAGGTGAAGAAAGCGTCATCATATTTAGCGGAGTCTGAGTTACCTATATCTTCCGCCGGCACAGACAGTATTTACATCAGGCCAACGTGAGCCTAGTGTTCGCTCAAAGTATTTCTTGACACATAAGCAGCAGTTGCCTACGCCTGTCGTACCGTCGCCGTGGTGCTGTCGTGCCATTATACAGTACCTGACGACTGCATGACGACAATGGCATGACAACTGACAGTATAACGGGCGTAGGATGACAAGGCCGAAATTACCATGATGCAACGACCCCGCAACGACCAGAATGGCGTCATGACCACGAGTACATGCCTTGTGGTCCAAGCTATTAGGCAACTTTGGCGCTGTATTGGCGTAGAAGGCGTGACGGCGACGGTATGACGGGAGCGCCGGAAATAGGAGCACAGCCCTACGAAACTACGAACGTCCTTTGTAGACTTCGGGACAAGAAATGTTCGTAACGGCGCGAGTTTTGTCCAGATCAGGTCGCACGCCTCTGGCATGCACGAGGTGTCCTAGGACGGTGATTTAGCGGCGAGCGAAGTGACAGCGTGAAGAGTTCAACTGAAAATCAGCCTGGCGGAACACGTCAATAATCGCTTAAGCACGACCGAGATACGTATCGAATGTGGGCGAGAAAACTGATGACGTCGTCCAGATACAACAATTAGGTGGACCACTTGAACCCCTGAAGCAAGGAATCCATCATTCGTTCGAAGGTGTCCGACGCGTTACAGAGACCAAAAGGCATCACCTTGAACTGATAAAGGCTGTCAGGTGTAACAAATGCAGTCTTCCGTCGGTCCATGTCGCCGGCGGCTATCTGACAATAACCGGTGGTATGGTAGAGGGTAGCTCGCTCTGTACAGGAAGCACAAAGGGGCTGATAAAGGGTGGGGTACATCGCGTGAAGGAGCGTGAGGTGGGGATAGGTGTTGGTCTGGAGTTGCCTCCAGGTCGTGGCTTCAGCTCTGGTGAGGGATGGGTGAGGTGGACGCATCGTTCTTCTCGAAAGGCGGTAGGGCGGAAGTACATCGTAATAAGTGTGTATTGTTTCTGGACTGGGGTCTTATAGCGTCTCTTGCAGAGCCCGGTTGCAGTGACCTCGGGCTATCGTTTGTGCACGATGGTTTCTGACGGCGGGAGGAAGAAGGTGAGCGGGTGTAGCGGGGTCGTGGCAGATGTGTCGCAGGGTTAGATGATGGGTCCGGCATGGAAGGAGCGGATCAAAAGGACGAACTCCAGGGACGAGGGTGGTAGTCCGAAGAAAAGCGTGTCGGAGAAAGCCAGCGGCTGCAATAGTAGCGAGCGATATGCCTAATGCGTCGGCAGTGAAAACAGATCAGCTTGTCGTCCAGGGTGCACCAATCGGACTGGTCGCGCTGCCCATAAGATGAGTAAGAGGAATGAGGAGGCAACGTGCGTGGATAAAGAGGTTCCGAGCATACGGGGCAAACGGAGTGGAGGCCGACGTTTGACAACTCCTGAGCGGACAACGGCCTGTATCAATGAGTTCGTCACCGGGGAAGGATCAGATGACGGGAATGAACGGGCCGCCGGTTGTGCTGCTTCCACCTCACGACGAATGGTGCGGGTTGAGTTGAAAATTGAGTTGGAGACCGAACGGAGTGCCAAAAAGGTCGCGGAGCTTCTCTTTGAAGAGATCCCAGCTCGTGATCTTCGACTTCGTGGGTCTGGAACCATGCCCATGTAGGGCCGTCGAGGTACTACAAAGGACGTCGGCAAGAAAATTGTCGCATCCTACCTGTGACTGGCGCTGACACCTTCGTAGAAGCAGAGCCAGTGGTCAACATGAGGACTGCCGACTCCGGAGAAAACACCAGGATACCGAGACGGGGGGGGGGGGGGGGGGGGGCGTGCCGTAGGTCGGGACTGCAGGCGTAGAGGCCAGCGTCGACGAAGTGCCGCCAGCAGGAGCCGAATTTAGATTGTCGGCGTTTCGACCGCTGCGAAGCTTCATGGCGCGTGCGGGGAACGTCCACCTCCAACAAATAATGTTACGTGTAGCTGATGTACAAGCCTATTTATGATATTGTTACGCAAAGGACTAGTCGATTAGATGAGCAGCTATTTAGATTATATTTACAACAGCGGTTGCAGCGCTGACCGGTTGTATTCACAGCGCGAGCCCAGTTCGTTCTTCCTAGTCTTTTCTAGAGTGATGGTGCGCGCGCGCCTCACTCAAACAACCAAATACAACACGCGTGTAGCAATATATTTACATGTAGGCTAACGGCGGCTAAGATGGCGACCCTATAACAATTAAGAACACGTCATCTTTCTCCCATTCAGTGCAGCCTAAACATTGGAGGCTGTTTCGTATCAATATGATGCATTTCTCGGCCGGTTCTTTCGTAACGTAGGTCACAGCTGCATGGAGGGCTGCAAGTTCTGCCAACGTAGATCGTCATATGTGACAATTTGAATTTAACTGTAACATGCTTGGCTAGAACGACGAATGCGGTGGTTGAGCTGGTAGGTGAGGTCGAACCGTCGGTATATATATGTATGCAGTCATGACATGTGTGGTGCAGTAATAGGAGCGTCAGTTGCTTCAGAGCCGGTGACGGATAATTGTCGTTCTTGATAATTCCGGGAATAGCAAAATTCACTTCCAGGCTGTCGCAGGTACCACAGGGGAGATGAAGGCTTCGCCGCTGGTGTATAAGATAACGGCATGCACTCTTGATGTGCGCTAGTCACTTTTGAAAAGGTCCCTTGACGTCTGTCGGCTGGTAGGGAAGCTAGGTGAAGGTCAGAGATCCTTGACAGATGACGAATGTGCGCTCTGAGGGAGTCGACAGCTACGTGTGTCTGGATTGTATGGTCTCTCGCGATGGCTATTGTTGCTGTTGTTGACGTGCACCGAGGCAGCCTAAAACACGTACATAGGGCTTGCCCGAGTAGGCTCTCCAGAGCCCGAAGAGAGAGAGAAAAGTTTAATGATGGGAAATGCAGAGAGGTCGGTCTGGGATAAATACCTCTAGCCAGCTACTCGGCGTTGGGGGAAGGGGAAGAGGGAAAGAAAGAGTGTTTGTATTGAATGTATGTGACAAAACTGGCAGTCTCTAAGGGAGATTCCCAGGAACAGTGCCTAGTACAGCTGCAGTGTAGAATGGACTCGTGTACCCAAGTTTTCCCTGCAGTAGAAATTTGAAGACCTCAGCAAAAGCAATAATTTTCTTCTTCAGATAGGCGCACACGAGAGGTTGTGGTCGATGATGACCCCCAGAAAGCGATGCGCCTTAGCATTGGACACAGCTTGACCCTTGATCGAAACGGGATACAATGACATTTCTTTGCGCGTAAAGCCAACAAATGCGCACTTTTTGGTAGACGCACTGAGGCCTTGTTCTCGTAGAGAAGACGCCGTCATAGTTGCCGCCCGCTGAAGCCTGGCCTGCACCTGAGGGCGAGTCACTGCAGAGGCCCAGATGCAAATATCGGCGTATATGGAGACATGAACTGTCTGCGGTAAACAATCCCCAAGTCCTACCAAGACGAGGTTGAACAATATAGGGCTCAACACTCCACTCTGCGGCACACCACGGCAGATGTAATGTTCCGAAGTGTCTTCGGTCTCTTAGAAAAAGCACCTCTCAGTCAAATAGTCCCGTATACATCTGGCCACCAACTCCCACAGCCTCAAGTGAGTTAAGCGTTGCCTCATGGGCGACGTTGTCGTATGCTCCTTTGACATCGAGAAAAAGTGCAACTGATAGGCGCTTGAGGCTTTTCTGTTCTTGGACCCAGGTAACGAGTTCAGTAATATTGTCGATGGATGAGCGACTTTGACAAAAACCACCCATGGTGATCGGATAGATGTTGATTTGCTCGAGGTAGCATTCCATGTGAGCAAGAATCATTTTTCCATTTTTTGCCGACGTAGCTCGGAAGCGCAATCGGACGATATGCTGATAAATCAAGCGGAGACTATCGAGGTTTCAGAATGGGGATCAATCGATTCGATCTCCATTGTTTAGGAACGACGCCGTTTGGTCAATACTCATTGTAGTAGTTGAGCAGCTCACTACGCCCGTCATGTCCAAGGTAGCATAGGGCAGCGTACGTGATGCTATCTGAAGCTGGTGAGAAAGAACGCCTCCAGGTCACCAACGCAGCGTCGAGCTCTTCTAGTTAAAATGGCACGTTCATTTCTGGTTCACGTGCCTCCGGGACGTCATTCAGTGCAGCGTCAGTAGTGATGATCGCGGACCCAGCTACCCGCATACATAACTCTTCAGCCACTTCAAAGTGTGATCCGCGTTGGTAGAGTGCCGGAGCAGCAAAG
This sequence comes from Dermacentor silvarum, assembly GCF_013339745.2. Classification (NCBI taxonomy): domain Eukaryota; kingdom Metazoa; phylum Arthropoda; class Arachnida; order Ixodida; family Ixodidae; genus Dermacentor; species Dermacentor silvarum. The sequence goes on along the minus strand of NC_051156.1, from coordinate 49,859,635 downwards.
GGCTTCCTTTGATGCGTACATGAGCGAAGACCCCTAACCATTCTCATTATGTGCGAGAGCGTCTGACAGAAAGATTTCCATCGCTTGACTTCCAATGTATCCATACGGCGTTGGACTTCCTTTTGTATGCGTCGTGAAGCCGTCAGATCTAGAACGGACTACGCGCGCCGTTACCTTCTTTCCGCCTGTCGGTGTGCCACACGCAGCCTCTCCAGTTCTGTGTCGAAGTGTGTTCGCCTTGCTGACTTTGTAAGCGAGCACATGAATGCTTTCATTGCTTTCGCGATTGCATTTTCTATATTGTGTGAAAGGCCTTTCCGAGATGCGTCGTCCATATGCTCCAACAAACCTTGACCAATCAACAGCACGCAAGATAGTACATGCGCATTGCTCAACTCCAGTAATCTTTAGGTATGTTGGATTATGGTCGCTTCCATGTATCTCTACGTCCGTAAACCATTGGACGCTCGAGGCGATGCGTGACGCCATAGTCAAGTCTAAGCAGCTACTATAGGTAGTGCCTCGCAGAAATGTAGGGCTGCCATCATTCACACAGCACATATGGTCGGCAGCCAAGGAGGCAAGACTCCTGCCTCTGGAGTCAATTTTAGTGCTTCCTCATAACTGGTAATGCGCGTTAATGTCACCTGCGATTACCCAGGGGCCATTGGTCATTAGTAATAGTTTTTTGAGCCTTTTGCCGTCAAAGTGATCCGCTGGGGATATGTATAGAGAGACGTTTTAATGGCAGAAAGGTGTACAGGTCGGCCTGAGTGAAGTGCCTCTAGCCTGCTACTCCGCGCTGTGGAAGGGGTTTGGGGGAATAACAGAGATATGATGTGAAGGGGAATGAGGATGGTGGTATGGTGAACACGATGACGAGGGCAGCGCAGCATACTGTTTCTGTGCTACGCGTGCGTCCACAGAAACTGAACAGCACAGTCACCTTCGTGGGCAGAGGTAGAGGCTACTACAGTGTAGCTAGAAGACTGTCTGTAGCTTGCATAATTTTTCCAGCTGTTAGCGCCACTGGCGTATTTAAACCAGTCAGTAGCAGCTGCAGGGCGTCGATTATTTGATGCAGCATCGCTTTGATGACAAAGTCAAACAGGTGATTTTTCACTGCATTGTCCTTGCTCGCACTGACAGTCTAATACCCGTGCCACACGGGCAAATAAAGTGCACTTTGAGTGAGTGCACTTCAGCGCGCCGAGTGCCATTTTGGCGGTGCGCTGCTACATGAGAAAGAAAAGTGGTCTTTCAAATTGATGGCCATGGCGACCGGGAGTCAGACGGGAAAGCATATATTTAATAATATAAAACTGTGTGCACGAAAACAGCTTATTATTGTTAGAAACAACATTTACAATCCACCTTTACAAGCGCCGGCAACGACGGCAACTTGACCAGCAACAGTCAAAACGACTCGACCCGCCAAACTGCGCAGCCATTACCCGGCGTGGTCGTGAACAGCCCAAGAGCGAGAGTAGTTTTTTGCTGTTCTTGTTTTTTTTGCGGTGTGGCACGTTTTATTATCTTGTAACGTTAGCAATTTAAAACAATGTAATTAAAATTACTCCTGACTCGTCTATCAATATCACTGTATGTATCTTCGCCGCCGCGAAATGAGTTCGCCGAACACTCGCCTGCGAGTGCGCTCTGCAGTGAGTGTCACTAAGCGTTCCCGTGTGGTAACCTGCGAATGACACTAGCCGCGAAGTGCACTCGCTCAAAGTGCACTTTACTTTGCCCGTGTGGCAGGGGTATAAGACTCGTGTACGCTGCGGCAAGCATGACCATATATTGGATCCCGGGCTTGCGAGGCTCGCTTGAAGCAATGGCTCGGAGAGATCGATCGAGGCCGATTGAACTACCTTCTGCTGGACATGCGGAATTGGAGCCAAGGAGCTCTCGTTTGCACCTACAGCTTGCCCACGTCGACGACGCGATCGTTTCCTCCGGTGTTTCACTGACGCTGCTGCGTCTTTGTGGGACATACTTGTCTTGCTCATTTGGTTCAGTATTTTTATCTCCTTTTTCTGTTTAGGGCAATCCTTGCAATTGGCCTCGTGGGGTCCACCGCAATTCAAGTACTTCATTTCTTTTACTGTGCATGAAGATGTGTCATGGCTGCCACCACAGCGGAGGAGTGCTGTCTGGCCTGTGCAGGCCGCGCTGACATGACCTAGCTTTAGGCATTTGTGACACTGCATTCGTCGGGGCATATAAGGACGCACCGGGTGCCTCACATAGCCCACCTTGACATGATCAGGTAGCGTGTGTCCCTCGAAAAGAAGCTTGATGCTCGTCGAGCGAGCGTCAAGCTTCTTTTCGAGGGACGGCGCCGTTTCGCCAATACTCAGTGTAGTAGTTGAGCAGCTCACTACGCCCGTTATGTCCAAGGTGGATATGTAAGCTGCAATAAGTGTAAATGACAGTCGTCTTTTTGACATGCAGGCGGACATATTGGTTGTAGTCACAAGGCTCTACCGCCTGAGCGACATAAGGAAAATCCGTGCGGATGTAAATGATAACTTTGTTGCACGCTCCGCGTGTGGGCGAGACGAAAGATTCGTAACCAGAGAGACTGAGTGTAGATGATGTATTTGGTTCGCAAATGACCAGTATGGGGAAGCGATTTGTAAAAACGAATTGCGTAAAGTCTGATATGCGGGTTCTGAGACCTCTGGCATTCCATTAGAAGATCGACGCACCTTTCACTTGAGTGCGGAATTGGACAATTGTTCGAGCCATGGAACTTATGGCGAATTCCATTGGGAGAACAGGATCACTCAAAAGCACGCTTAAAGTGTTCGTTCCATAGGCGACGCGTTTCAGTGGTCGAACAGGAGTGTGATAGCCGTCATCCAGTGGTAGAGCAAGAGCAGTTTCGCTGCGTCGAGAGCAGCCGGGAGCAGTCCGGACTGCTCTCGTCTGAAAAGCGGAGTACGGAGGAAGTCACGTGACTTAAACTGTCATATTCTCCTGATTTCTTTTTATTTTGCTTCAGCCGACGCGCGCGGCGGCAATGGCGGCAGCCAAGCGTAGTTGGTGAATTGGCACCACTGATTTTGACGTCGGTGATACGAGCGAGCTTCGCAGCGATTTAGCGACAGATCTTGGCATTTTTAGTGCGCGGGGGACAGCGGCAGCAAAGGGTCTGCGCCTTGCTGAAGTGCTTGAGACGCTCAACCTGACAGCACCGAAAGCTGCTGGAGCTTAACTTGAGATTGAAGTTGCAGATTCAGATGATCTTCGCAGGCGGAAACGTTGTGGGATGCGTCGGCGCTGCACAAAAGTATGTAGTACGTGGCCGCAAACGGTGACAGCCTTACGCCCGACAAATTACAAGACGATCACGCGTGTTTTGCTGCTCTCCTGCATAGAATGGTCAGACGTCGAATTGCTTTAGTACACATGGTACATTTCTCCTCACACGTGCCCATATTCCAGTGGCGGGGCGAGTGTCCCTGCTCTCACTGCGCTGTCACCCGACTCCGTACTGCGTGGCGCCCTGTTGCCTCTTCTCCCAATGGAATTTGCCATTAGACGATGCTAGCAAGCACTAGATTTAGTGCATCGAATATTTGCAGACCTCTTCGAGCTGCTGGTGTTCGCAGCTTGTTCACGATCATGCGGATTGTATTAATTAGCGACTGCATCTTTACAGCTACTTGCCCGTCCTGGTCGGACAAGTCCCCGCCAGCAGGCGCCGGTGGTTGTCCATCAGAAGTTAACTGTGATTCTGTTAGTGATTGCTGTTGTTTTAGTAGGGCCGGCCGAGATTCGGCAGATGTCGTCTTCGGCATGTCCTTAGTGGTCTTTTCCGCATTGTATGGTCTGGGTGGCAGAGGAGGAGGTGATGCTACAGGAAGTGGCAAGCGCGTCGTAGAGGCAACAGCCTTCTTTGAAGAACGTTGCCTCGATTTTAGCGGTGGCTCCTCGACATGTATGATCTCACACCATTTCTTTCAAGGTGGCCGTTTCCTTCTTAATATGTGGGCAATTCTTCGATGAAGCCTTATGTGACCTGCTGCAGTTCGAACACTTCATTACAGTGGTGCCACATTTATCTGCAGCGTGGAGCTTCGCGAAACGAGGGCATGCTGCCTGGTTTTCACAGACGCTGCTCACGTGTCAAAGTTTCATGCATTTGCGGCCATTTAAGAGGCTTCCGAATGAAAGGCAGCACAGCATAATTGTAGTGTCCCATCTTAACATGCGAGGGTAGATCTTTACCTTTGAATGCAACCTTCACGCAGCGTGAAGTACCTTGCCGAGTAACACCAACAATGACCTCGTCATTGCTGGCTTGACAAGAATCGGCAAGTTATTTTTAAGGATGGCCACATCTACGTCGTAGATAACGCCGGTGACTACATCGGGTCTCAGAGGGATGTAGGAGCGCACCTCAATGCCAGCAAGGTCTGTTACGCTGCGTAGAGTGGTCAGAGAACCCACATGCACCCACATCAACCACCAGTAGATTTTTTCGGGTGTTCACTCGAATGTCCTATATTTCGTTGGGCGCCAGGGCTTCAGTGACATCGACACTGGATTGTCTGGTGAGTAGCTTCATGGTGACGGTAGGAAGCACGGGCGCAAATATAACTGGTATTGGCGGCCGACCTCTGCGTGTGTCTCACTGTTTGCGTACTTGATGATGAAGACATCCTAGTATTCCTTTTCTTCTCTTTGTGGCTCTGCACAAGTTAGAAGTCGTCATCGCAAGTGTCCTCACTGCTGACAGAGTAGACATGGGTGTCTTCGCTGTCGCTCTGTTGTACGATCCGCTTCCTGGAGGCGGCCGCCACTACATACCTAATGTAACTTATGTAGAGTGTTTCTTGCTCATCAATCGCCTCTTCAGGTTCTCCTTGATGAAGTTAAACTAGATGGAGACGCCAGGGTGCTTAATTAGGTCTCTGAATTTCGTGCGGTCTGCTTTGACTGCACAATTTACTCGGCTCTCAGCGAATGAACACTGTTGCCACCAAGGTTGTGGTGTACTCCCTTGCATCTTTCCCAAACTTCATTTTGTGTAGTTTGACATATGACACAGAACTATAGCTTCAGGCACTTTTTCAGGCAGAAAATCTAACCTGTTATTCCAAGTGATACCGAATTGAGGTGGCATCAGAAAAAGGATTTAATAAAGCCTCAGGACCTAAAATTAGGTTACTATAACGATGTACTGTAATGTCAGTCCTATGGTTTTCTTGCAAAAGCGCAATTCCTGAGTATGTGTATTTTTTCTGCCCGTGTCGTTTTACAAAGCCGTGTTAGATATGCATGACCATCAAAATGCTCCTATCCATAAGAACCATTACTGCCCCCACCACACAGAATAATCGTTATCGATTTCCTGACGGCACTTTCAGTACGTGCAGCTCTAAATCGATTGTGGACTTCGAGCCAGCAACATTATATTGAGATCATATCATGCATGCATTAACCTTAATGGGCTACAGGTTCATATTCAAGACTCGACTGACGGCGAGATGTGCTTCTGCACCAAACTTAGATGAAGTGGAGTGTCTTCATATACAATTACATGCAGTGATTACACCTAAATGCACGTACAATACAAAAACGTAATTTGAAAGCATGTAAATAAAAGTGATTGATTAAGAAATATTTATAAAGCGTTTCTTTGCGAAGAAGATGTAGCATAGCTTGAATAAATATATTATTAGGTTGTGAAACCGCACGTTACTTTTGTTCTCTTGCTCCTAATCTACGCAATTGCAAGATTGCTTACGATAAAATTGCCGACGATCATTCGGATGAAACGATCCGTTAAATGTATTATCTGCATCAACCATTAAAGGCTGCGTGAATAACGAGTTGTCCTTGCCCCATTCAGCTAACGATCAAGATGCATACTGATCCACTGTTTTACAGCGTAAACTGTTATGGGCTCATTCCAATAGCCGTTCGGTTCGCGATGGTGACCGCCGCCGCCGTTGGGGGCCGTAACCGCTATCGCCGGAAATGCTAAAAAAGTACCCAGTTCACGCCGCGATCGAACGCGTGCCCACTTCGTGGGAATTAGACACTCTACCACGGAGCCATGCAAGCGCTTACTATAGGGCAGCGGAAAAATGCCATTTGAACGCTCCCTAGGCAGGCGCGTAGGCACAGACGACCTGAGCCTCCGCCAGTATGGTAGCGCCATCTAGGTAAGGCACCTGCAAACGCAGCGTGCGCAGGCACAGACGACGAGCTGCGATTCAGACGAGGCGTGCAATCAACGCGATCCCGAGCTGCCCGAGCCTCGGCCAGTATGGTGGCGCCATCTAGTTAAAGTGCCTGCAAACGCAGCGTGCCTTTGCAGTCGTAAGGCTTGATCGGGCTCAGCAGACTGCTGTGCAGAGAGCATTACAAGCCGCAGCTCGCCGTCGACGCCGGACGGATAGTTCAGATCGATCTCGCCAGAATGAGGCTGAAGAGAATTTGCTGCGAAGACCCTGTTGTGCGTGGGGTCGAAATTGGAGCTACTCTTGAGCAGCTCCAACAGCTTACGCTGTTACTGTGCTTCGTGTGCTGCGCAGGCCTGTGATTTTTTTATGCCAAGCTGTTATGGGATATCTCAAAGAACCATTATCGTACGTGAGGCGGCGCAGCCTTATCCACTTGTTTAATAAAATTCCCGGCAGAACTCATCTCACCAGGACTATAGAAGGTACTGCGATTAGCATTCAAGTTTTGTAGGGACACACCTTGTTGAATACACAATATTTAACATCTGTAGTGGTCATTCTGAGACTTCCCTTGCTTTCGCTGTAAAGCGACATACAATCTTTCCGGTATTAACACAGTTTACTATCGCACACGGTCACCAAGGTAGGCCATGAGCATGACAGCATGACAGCGGTTGTATGAAGACGATGTAGGGATGACAACATAATGAAAAAATAGGAATGACGTCGACCGAAAGACGAAGGCGGTATAACAACATCGGCATGAAAACAATGACATTGGAAACCTCAAATGATGGGAATGGTATAACGACGGCAGCATCACGACGACGGCATGCGGCCAATAGGATGACGGCGAGTGCATGATGACTATGTAGTGACAACGAAGATGGCGAAGCTGGATTGACGACGCTGGAATGACCACGACGGCATGATCATCGCAGTACGACAATGAATGCAGGACGACGACCTAAGGTGGACGATGCATGGCGACGGCGGCAAAGTCACAACTAAATGACGAGAGCCCAACTACGATAGAATGAAGAAAGAACGACGTTGATCGAACAATGAAGATGGTATGAGTACTTACGTCAGCGAGAAGATTGGATAATGGTTTCCGAAGTGAAGACAATGGTGAGACGACACTGTGATGTCATGACTACAATGGTACAACAACACTGACGTGAAGACAATGACGAGACGATGCCGGCATGACGAGAGTTGGATAAATGAGTTAGAATGATGACGATGAAACAATCAAGAAGCTGCTAGTCACAAACGCTGCTATGACAGCGAATACATGACTTCGAGGGTATGACGGCAATGACGTGATGACAGCTGCATAACGAGTTTAAGTGGCCTGTGCATGACGACGATGGCATGACGAGTGTCGGTTGACAAAGCTGGAATGAAGGCAGAATGAGCACATGCCTAGTGGCGCAAGATATTAGTCAACTTGAGCATCTGGCTGGGTGGCACTGGGGACGCTGGCACACGCTGGGAGTCACTGGGAGTCACTGCGGCACTGGTGAGATCGCTGGAGAAGTGCTGGGTCACACTGGACGAGACGCTGGTTTCACTGCCATGACGCTGGGGCACACTGGTGTGCGCTGTACACGCGCTGGAGTTCGCTGGCTCGTACTGGGGACTGCGCAGGTTTCGTTTGTGCCGCACTGCCGGAGTATATGCGCTGTTGAATATTAAATGCTTGATACAGTTTTATGGGCATCTCCTGTCCAAAAAACAGACTCTTGTCCTAAATATAGCGCTATAAGTTGGGATCATAAATGTCTATTTCGTGTCGGCGATGCTGCAGCTTGGAATAAAGGTGCGTGATGCTAGCCCATGCATATGCTACACTTGAGATCACTTTCGCTTTGTACATTTCCCTTTTGATTGTGCGGATAGCTGTATTCGTGAACTAAATTACGCAAACGCAGATAACACCTTGTTTTCTAGTAGTTTGTACGCAATCGATCACTGCGAGTTGCCGCAGTGTTATAAAGTCGACACGAAACCGGGCAGCCGTTCAGACGCGTTCGAACGGACCTCAAAAAGCCTGCAGCGGATTGATATTATCGCACCGACAACAAAGCTGCGGTGATTTGTGCGCTTCCACTTTCCCTAGTGTACTAAAAATAATAGATAAAAGGTTGTGGAGCTCAAATACAAACATTTTCCCATTCATCAGATAGCCGCGCCGAGATCGTTCACCTCCAGCGAAGGTTAGGCCTACCGTACCCGCTGAGTCTGTCTACACTCAATCGGCCCGTCTAAGCTGAGGAATCAACAAGTCTAACGAGGTTAAATCACTCTGTAATTCAGCTTTCCCATGGTTGCTCTTAGATCGACTATTCTTTCGTGTGTACAGTGTCAGCATAACAAGCGATGAGTGCCGATATGACGTTATAAACATACCTATGTGTGCTTCGCCGAAGGCTGTCAGCCGCATTAACCGACCGCTTCTCTTACGGAGATATGTGCCTAAACATACTTGTCGACTGAAAAGCATTGTCGAGCTATGGAAATGTTGCATTACCTTTGCGCGAAGAATAAGAAGCGGCTGTTAAAATCGGCAGTAACGGCCCGTACAACATTCCGGGTCGGCGGTTCATTTAAGGCTTTTTTCGTTGTTATTATACCATTCGAAAAAGCAAATCAGTGTTGCAGCACTTCCAGGCATACTATGCAATACGGACAACTTTATCGTTCGGATAGAGGCGTAAGTTTTCGTTGAAGGCGATATCGCACCTACCATGTCTGTGCGAGACGTCTGTGCAAATTAAGCTACAACTGCGTCTGCGCGTTGACATGGCAAAATATGAACAGGTAATCATTTATCGGCGTGGCGTAGTGTTAAGATGCTGGGTTTGGGATCTGTAGAGCGGAGGTTCGAATCCTGGCAGATTTTTTTTTTGCTTCTTTGTCTGTTTTTTTATTGCATTACAACGTTCTCTGTTTCTTTCTGTATTCGAAAAAATATATAAGGTAGCCAGGCACCACGTAGTTCTCGCTCTAGAGCTGCATTTCGCACCAGTACCCCGCGCCCAGCGCCTCCCAATATGCCGCGCCTTGGCAGCGTCCCAGTATCCAGCGCGCGACACTGGGCCCATAATCAGGCATGGCACTGGGCACTGGATACCAGGTTTTGCAATAGGGTATATATATATATATATATATATATATATATATATATAGAGAGAGAGAGAGAGAGAGAGAGCAATAGGTTGGCTCAAAACCGCAGAAGTAGAAAAAGAATGCTGATCGCATTAAAAGTGGCAGGGTGCGTCGCATATATTTTGTGCCACAGGACGCCAAACCACGTCATGGCTTCGAAGTACAGCTCCTTTGTAAAACAACAAGTGATAAACTGCTTCGTCGTGCACTGCAAAGTGCGAACAAGAGAAAAAGTAAAACGTACTTCATAGAACTGAAATAACCAACATCGTAAGATGCAGCTTCTGTCTAGGAGCATTCCAACAAACTGTAGTGTGTTTGAATCATAGGGACACAACAGGCGAAATGCCCTAGTCGTCGGCGTCACCATGATGCCCCGTGGAAAGTACAATTGCGATAAAATCTTATTGCACCCGCGCGCCGTGTGATGTACATGCGAGGCAATGTGCCACAGTGAACCGACAAGTGGTGGCTTCGTGCTGGTAGTCTTCTTCCCGCTCATCCAGTGTTGTACGCCCTTGTGCGTACAACAGTGAGTGTGCGGCCACCCGATGAAGCGCAGTTCAAAAGGGGGGCAGGGCTGCGCCCGTCTCCTCTTCAAGCTCACTGCGCATTGTGCGCCTGAGCGTGGTCCGAGGGTGTTCTGCGGCGGGTGTGCAAGGTTAGGCGAGCCCAAATGGCAGACGGCTTCGTGTGCGCTGTGTGCTCGTGCGCCTGGAGCTTACCGTAACACAATATCAAGTTTCCGAGACGGGTTGGACGGCCAGCGACACACGCGTGATTGCCACACAGGATGTGTAGTTCACGCTCTTCGGCTGTGACCGTTTTCTATCCCTTGAAGGTGCTTAGTTTTTTCTGAGAAAGAGAACTCTATTCAAGGGCAAAGCTAACGTTCAGCCATCTGGCAACAGAAACCTGTGTAATGAAATTTCACTTGTGCGCGAGCACAAGTGAAATTTCATTACACGGCCTGAACTAGGCGGTGAAAGCTGTCGTATGTAGGTCAGGAACTTTAAGAATAACCAGCTCACTACGGCTGGAAAAGAAAGGGCACCAAGGCGCGCCCTTTATCTCCATTCGGCATGCACAATGCACAAATTTCTCCGCGTACAGCTTGCTCGAACAGCAAGCGACGTGATCCTGACCGAGCGCCGTCATCTGCAGCGTACTTTAGCATTATCGACTCGCACTGGTTGGCAAACAGAATAAAAAAAATATCTGCACTTATTTCGTAGTTAATACTTGCAAGCAAATACATTAGCTACCTAATGGCACTTGCTATTTGCTGCTCCGGCCTACTGTCGCTTCAATCAATCCAACGCCAAATTTCTCAGCATACAGTTTGCGTATTGCAACGCAATGTCCTCACACGCAAAATATTTTTTTTCTTCTTTTTTGCGAATACTCTCTTTCAAAAGCCATTTTTGAAGTGGACGTTGCACTCCTGGTGTGTGTAGCACCGGTGACTAACAATGTCAGAGTAGTCGGAAATCATCTCAAGCATTGCGTGCAGGAACAGGGGGTGCGGTTTCACATTTAGCGGTAGCCATGTTGTATATTGTTTCTTTTATTTATTTATTTATCCTAAGGTCTCCGAGGCGATTTATATAGGAGGGAGGGATTTCAAAAACAACAAGCAAGCGCAGAGAAATATATTCATGTCAGAAGAACAAAAAATTCACAGTAGGGGAACATTGATTGAGAAAATTAACTCCGTAAAATATAAAAATCTTAGAGCACAACATTACTTAGGTCCCCGCCAGGAACAACACAGATTCTTACATGACACGGCAAATTCACGATTAGATATTCTTTAGCACAGAAATACAGAATACGTATTTGTGCGTCAAGAGGAAAGGTTTTACGCATTTACAAATGATATTCATTTTCTAAATGGCTTAGTAAACCCGTCTCAAGGAACCTGTTTTGGTTAGTTCGGTATTGCATTCCGGTAGGGCATTCCATTCTAATATTGATAATGCAACTGGCAAATTTGGATAATTGTTTGTGCGGGCCAAGGGGGCTTAGCCTTGTGCATAAAGTCAGCAAGCATGAGATAGGGGCTGCTGGCTAATATGGTGGCGGGAAAATGGTGGCATGCTGTGATAGAGGAAACACAAGAAGGATAACAGCGCCAACTTTCTTCGCATGGTGAAAATTGGGAGATCAAGTGATTATCAGCTGGGTGAGGTTTTGATGGCGTGAATATGAAGGCTGAATTAATCTGACTCTTTAATCATCAGCTTATTCCAGGAAATTAGTACGAATAGCGCTGATGAATTCCGTGATAGGATGAATTGCGCCAAATAATGAACGCGTATTCGAATAACGCCTTAACTAATAAATTTTGCGCATATACCCCTATTGCACAAACCAGCGTCTTCCAGTGCCTTCCAGTGTGAAACAAGCGCGTGTTTTGACACTGGATGAGGCTCAGGATGCAGGCGCACGCCCGGAGTCACTGGGAGTCAATGCGACACTGGTGAGATCGATGGTTAAGAGCTGGGTCACACTGGACGAGACGCTGGTGCGCACTGGTGTGCGCACCAGCGTCTACGACACTGCTATGACGCTGGGGGGCACTGGTGTGCGCTGTACACGCGCTGGTTACCCCGAGAAATACGTGGTACACCGCGCCCAGCGCCTCCCAGTATGCCGCGCCTTGCCAGCGTCCCAGCATCCAGCGCGCGACACTGGGCCCACATTCAGGCACGGCACAGGATAATGGGTTTTGCAATCGGGATATATTCTACTGGCCATAGACAAGCGCCTTTTGAGAAGTAAGAGTTGTTTCATAGGCTTAGTTGTTATAAATTCTATATGATCACCAAAGCAGAGATTGGTGACATCTGTGTCAAAGCAAATGTCATGAATTTTGGAAGATTCCAGGTTACTATTCGAAATTCATGAGAACACGACGCACTTAGCTCTAGCCACAATTTTCATCTGCCATACGTTGCTTCTTCTGCTATTGTTGCTACCATATGTTGCTTCTATACTTCCATCTCAGGTATAAAAACAAAAAAAAATATGTGCACTCGTAAACGAGAACACTTTTTAGCTTTTACTAATTCCAGCAGCAGGGTATCAGGAGCGGCCTTCCCGCTGATGCTTTTTGTCTGATTGAATTTGCGGCTGGTGCAAATTTTGCCTACGGAAGTGTACTGCCTTTAAAGTACGTTATTTGGAAATGAGTAAGCGTGCATAATCGCACACCATAAAAATCAAATATTTGAAACATGTTCATCTTATACTTTACTGCGGCTTATATACAGAATGTTTTTCGAAACTCACAATATGTGGGCTGTGCGACTTATACAAAGGTGCAACTTACAGTCCGGTAAATATCGTAGTCAAAACCTGGACGATTACTAACAGTAGAATAAGCATACTATCATCATCATCAGCAGCAGCCTATATTTTATGTCCACTGCAGGACGAAGGCTTCTCCCGGCGACCTCCAACTACCCCTGCCTTGCGCAAGCGTATTCCAACTTGCGCCTGCAAATTTCCTAACTTCATCACCCCATCTGGTTTTCTGCCGACCTCGACTGCGCTTCCCTTCTCTTGGTATCCTTTCTGTAAACCTAATGGCCCACCGTTTATCCATACTACGCATTACACGGCCTGCCCAGCTCCATTTCTTCCGCCTAATGTCAACTAGAATATCAGCTATCCCCGTTTGTTCTCTGATCCACACCGCTCTCTTCCTGTCTCTTAACATTATTCCTAAGGGTTTTCATTCCATCGCTCTTTGTGCGGTCCTTAACTTGTTCTCGAGCTTTTTTGTTAAACTCCAAGTTTCCGCCCCATAAGTTAGCACCGGTAGAATGCAATGATTGTACACTTTTCTTTTCAACGACAGTGGTAAGCTCCCAGGCAGGATATGGAAATGCCCGCCGTATGCACTCCAACCCAATTTTATTCTTCTGTAAATTTCTTTCTCATGAACAGGGTCCCCTGTGAGTAATTGACCGAGATAAACGTACTCCTTTACAGACTGTAGAGGCTGACTTGTTCCCTTCCCAGGCTATTCAACATTATCTTTGTCTTCTGCATATTCATCTTCAACCGAATTCATAGCCTTTCTCGATTAAGGTCCTCAATCATTTGCTGTAATTCGTCCCCATTGTTGCTGAATAGGAGAATGTCATCTGCAAACCGAAGGGTGCTGAGATAGTCGCCGTTGATCCTCACTCCTAAGCCTTTCCAGTCTAAGAGCTTGAATAATTCTTCTAAGCATGCAGTGATTTGCATTGGAGAGATTGTGTCTCCTTGCCTGACCCTTTTCTTGATAGGTAACTTTCTACTCTTCTTGTGGAGAACCCAGGTAGCTGTGAAATCATTGTAGATATTTGCTAAGACATTCACGTATGCCTCCTGTACTCCTTGATTACGCAATGCCTCTATGACTGCTGGTATCTCTACTGAATCAAATGCCTTTTCTTATTCTATGAAAGCCATATAGAGAGGTTGATTGTATTCCGCAGATTTCTTAATTACCTGATTGATGACATGGATATGATCCATCGTAGAATACCCCTTCCTGAAGCCAGCCAGTTCTCTTGGTTCGCTGAAGTCAAGTGTTGCCCTGATTCTATTGGAAATTATCTTGGTGAATATTTTATACAATACTGAAAGCAAGCTAATGGATTTATAATTCATCCATTCTTTAACCGTCTCCCTTCTTATAGATTAGTATAATGTTGGCGATCTTCCAGTTGTCTGGTACACTTGAAGTTGTGAGGCATTGCGTATAAAGGGCCGCAAGCTCTTCAAGCATGATATCTCCTCTATCTGTTGACTAAATATACTGTTATTCCGTGCTCTCCAGCAGCTTTTCCCCTCGTCATGTCTTTCAAGGCCCTTCTAACTTCATCGCTAGTTATAGAAGTAGCTTCTGTATCCGGTTCATCACTATTTTGAATGAAAGTAGCTTGGCTGTTATGGGAACTGTACAGGTCAGTATAGAATACTTCCGCTGCTTTTAATATGTTATCTAAATTGCTGATGATATTACCATGCTTATCTTTCAGTGCATACATCTTGCCTTGTCCTACGCCAAGCTTATCTCGATCCAATAGTTGGCAATTGCTTGCTCACCAACCTGCCTTTTCCCCACTTTTGCATTGAAGCCGCCCATGACTACAGTATACTAAGTTTGCACCTTTCTCAGTGCTAATTTAACGTCTTTATAAAACTGTTCTATTTCATCATCATCGTGACGAGAGGTTGGGGCGTAGGCTTGTACTACCTTCATTTTGATAATGTCTCATTGCTGATTTATTTTATGACTTCCTCAATCTTTCCCACGTTATAATTTCGAATACCCCTTGCGTTCTTTTTGTTCATAAGTTTTGACAGTTGAGCGAATTTGATCTGATCTCTTGAGTTTTACACTTTCATATTTTGTCGTTTCTTTATTATGTCCTTTGTTTCTTGGGAGAGCTTACCTACTGGTTGCCTTGGTGCCTTACTTACCTACCACTTCAATCGCTGCTTCTGAGATCAACCTAGTTACAGTTTCATTCATTACCCCTTGTTGTCTTTACCTTCGTTTTCTAATGCTGCATATTTGTTTGCAAGCGCCAGCCTGAATTGGTCTGCATTTATTTACCCTTACTGCTTCTAGATTGGCTTGTTTCCTCTTGACTAATTTCACTCTTTCTCTCTTCAAATTGACAGAAATGCTAGACCTCACTAACCTATGGTCACTGCGCTTTACCTTACCTAACACTTCTTTATTCTGTACTATGCTTAGATCGGCAGAGAATATGAAATCTATTTCATTACTTGTTTCTCCATTAGGGCTTTTCCAGGTCCACTTGCTGTTGCTGCGCTTCCTGAAGAAGGTAGGTATTCATTATTCGGAGCCTATTCATTTCCGCGAATTCTACTAACATCTCTCCTGTTGCATTCCTAGAATCGATGCCGTAGTTGTCAAATGCTTGCTCACCAGCCTGCTTTTCCCCGCTTTTGCATTGAAGTCGCCCATGACTACAGTATACTGAGTTTGCACCTTTCTCATTGCTAATTCAACATCTTTATAAAACTGTTCTATTTCTTCATCATCGCGACTAGAGTTTGGGTGTAAGCTTGTGCTACCTTCATTTTGTACCTCCTATTCAGCTTTATTGCGATGACTAATGCAGTAGAATTCGTCATTGTTGTCCGATATGTAGTTATGGACTAGAAATCCTACCCCGGATTCCCTGTTATCTGGAACACGTCTTTAACAGAGGACGTTGCCGTTTGCCAGCACTCACCAGCTCACCAGTTCTTCTAACCTCACTAAGGCCAATAATATCCCAGGCAATGGCATGGCATGGCCTGATAAGTCTTCAAAAGGTCCTGCTGAGCAAGCCTCAGTCGAGAGGGTGCACGTGTTGAACGTTGCCAGGTTCAGTTTCCATTAGTGGCCTGCCCGGACCCGGAGATTCTTAGTACCCTCTGCCGCGTAGCAGGTCTCACCGCCGCCTTGGTCAGGTGCTCCGCAGCCGCTGGAGACTGAGGCCCATGGGTTAATTGTCGGAGTCATGAGGGAGGTAATGGCCGAATACTGCACCAGGGAGGCCAATTCCTGTTCTGGTGAGGAAGTGACTTCGATGAAGCTTAGTGGGCCATCCTAGTTTAGTTGCACCTGAACTAGTATAGCCCCACTAGCTCTCGCCAATATATTTTTTTCTTGCCGATGTCAGGCACCACTTCATGCCTGAAACTGTAATGGACCGGAGTAGGATTCGAACTTACAACGTTCAGATTGGAGGCCGGGTATTCTACCTCTGCTCCACGTCACCAGTCTAGAGAGAACCAAGCTAAACAATAAGATTAACCGTACCTCTCGCTATGCACATCCAGGCATAACTGAGTTAAGCCACAGCCAATTTTTTTGCTGAGGCATCATCACTCTGAAACCACAATTACGGTAATTTTTGCAAATCATCATGTTTTTTTGCAAGCCGACCTTCCTATGATTCACCAAACTCGAACCGTGGCTCACCAATTTTTTTCATAGTCACTCTCACTTGGACAATGTCACATATGTATCTTTTGCAAGGCACTCACCTGCTCGATAACCTCTTGATTCACTCTTAATTCACACTTGCTTGCCCATTGATTCACCCTATCACTGCTTCGTTCACCTTCATTCACTCTATCATCTAGGTTTTACATCCATCACACTTGGTTTGTTCTATTACTCAAAATTTGCAACTTTCACCACCCTTGATTCACCCTATCACCACTTGATTCACCTTCATTCACTCTGAATTCACTGTCATTTGTACTCTTCATTATCTTAGCCCACTCTATCTCATCATTACATTCCTTTGACTCCTATCACCCAGCTAAAGCCCTTTATTTCACCATACATACACTCTCAATTCATCCTCCAATTTCTTAATTCACCTGATTCACCTCTCTGTATACCCATTATCACTTCAGTTAACTTGCTTATCATTCTTCACAAACGTCGCCTTTTATCCTAAGAGGACCATTTCGTGTCGCCGACGCGGTTTTAAAACTGCCTTGAAATGGAAACTTCACCATGAGACCTTCATAAAAAATAAGAAAGCCGGCAGATCCCACGCACGCGAATCGATGTTTTACTAAGCAGGGTGCGGGGAGCATACCAAGTTAACTAAACGTCCATGAGAGCACTAATACGTAGGCGGCTCTTCAAGACCTACATGACCCGCATGCCATGACATTCATGTCATGAGTCCTCAGGAGTCTCTTTAGCTACACCTAAGAGATCTGAAGGCGAAAGCCTTAGTCATGGTCATGACTATGACTTCTACCATAAATCTTTTACCATAAATCTTTAGTACCACATCCGAACCCATTCCATTGGTTTTTTGAGTGCTAATCTTTTTTCGCTGAGTCATTGTCATTTTTGCTGAGTTATAGTCATGACTATGACTTTGACCATCAACGTTTAGCCTTTTCCTTCCTTAGTATAACATCCGAACCCATTCCATTGGTTTTTGAAAGTTAATCTTTTTTCACCGCGTCATTGCCATTTTTCCTGATTTATAGTCATCACTGTGACTTCTGCCATAATACTTTAGAGTTTCCTTCACTTCGCGACTTCAGAAGAAGTCGCCGAAGGCAGCGGCCACATCTCACGTCGGCCCCGTTTTCCAAAGAGTTTGGCAGTGATTATCAGTCATTCACTCCATGAATTTAACACCAGCGTACGCAGGAAGTCACCAAGATTCTACTGGCACCATATTCAAGGTGGGAAACCACTTCCTTCCGAATTAGAGATTTTTTCCACCACAGCATACTATTTGCTATGTAAAAGCTATGACGATGACTCGCACTGTGGAAATCTATATATATAAGGGGTTTTATTTACAAGCAGGGGCTACGAAACTACAGCCTTACCCAAGAGCGTCGGTCGCTGTCTCGCGCTCTCCGGGCAGCCGGACGTCGTCGTCCTCTCAATAGTTCGTGACCGTCTTCCCCACTACATTGGCCCGGCGGCGAAGAGCAGCCATCCTGGCGACTCAAGGTGCTGCAAGCACAAGAAGGTCGTAGTAGGGTTTTAAGCGGCCCACGTGTACTGTTTCACAACCGCGACAGTGTCTGTCGGTGGGAGGTGTCACAGGCTGGACGACGTAGTTCACCAGCGACTGGCATTGTAAGATCCGGTAGGGACCATGATATTTTGCTGAAAACTTGCGGGAGAGACCAGGGGTCTGGCAGGGAATTCAAAGCCACACGAACGAGCCAACAG
Source organism: Dermacentor silvarum (assembly GCF_013339745.2). Taxonomy (NCBI): domain Eukaryota; kingdom Metazoa; phylum Arthropoda; class Arachnida; order Ixodida; family Ixodidae; genus Dermacentor; species Dermacentor silvarum. The sequence goes on along the minus strand of NC_051156.1, from coordinate 49,841,518 downwards.
GGAAGGTAGGGGCAGATTTAGCCGGGTGACAGCATTCTTTTTGGAGACCTTGTGTCACAGATGTAAATGAGCGTGCTAGTCCACGGCACTCTTTGGCACATTGAGCGAGTTCTGAGGCTGGGCGGTATTCGGACGCATCCGGGTGGTACGGAAGTATGGTATCCGGTGTGGAAGAGGGCGTACGTCGGTATAGGAGAAAGAAAGGGGGAAATCCAGTGATGGCTTGTGTGGCTTTGTTGTAGGCATGTCACAAAAGGAAGCACCAAGTCCCAATTAGAATGGTCGGAGGCTATGTACATGGAGAGCATATCACCAAGTTTTCGGTTAAAGCGCTGCGTCAAGCCATTAATCTGTGGATGATAACTGGCACTGGTGCGATGAATAGTATTGCACGCACTCAGAAGCTCTTGGACGACTTACGAAGGAAACACACATCCTCGGTCGCTCAGCAGCTCTCGTGGAGCGCCGTGGCGAAGAACGAAGCTGCGCAATAAGAACAAGGCAACATCACGAGCTGAAGCTGTTGGAAGAGCAGCGGTTTCGGCATAACGAGTGAGATGGTCGACGGCCACAATAATCCACCGATTGCAGTGGGTGGAAGGAAGGGGCCCGTGCAGGTCTATTCCGAGTCTAGCAAACGGGCGAGCTGGACACGGCAAAGGTTGTAATGGCCCAGGCATGTGACAAGTTGTCTTCCGGCGTTGACAGTCAATGCAGGAGCGAATGTGCTTGCGGATGGATGTATGTGTACATTCCCCGCCAGTACAATCGCTGGCGAAGTCTGTCATAGGTTTTGAAAACGCCAGCGTGCTCGTTTTGTGGGTCGGCGTGGAAGTGCGTGCACAGATTGGAGCGTAAATGACGAGGTATAACAAGAAGCCATTTTCGGCCATCTGGCTGATAGTGGCGGTGGTACAACACTGCGACCCGGAGCGCATAATGTGCTACCTGGCGACGAAGGGCACGACAGAGCCGTGGGGCAGGTGTCGTCGATGGCGCAGATAGAACGTCGATGAGCGAGGTGATCCAGGGATTCTTGCGCTGTTCAGAAGGCATGTCAGTGATATTGATGCTGGCGAAGGAAGTTGCGGAAAAGGAAACAGGCGCAACGTCAGAAGACAAGGGCGAGCGGGAAAGTGCGTCAGCGTCGGCGTGCTTGCGTCCGGAGTGGTAAAGAACACGAATAACAAATTCTTGTAAACGTAGCGCCCAGCGTCCAAGTCAACCCGACGGATGATTCAGTGAAGCCAACCAGCCAATGGAGGTGGGTATCGAAATCATGGGAGAAAACAACGACGTCATACAGGTAGCACAGGTATGTCTTCCACTTTAACCCACGCAAAACACTGTCAATCATCCTTTCGAATGTGGCTGGGGCATTACATAGACCGAAGGGCATGACATTGAATTTGTACAGCCCATCGGGAGTTACGAAGGCAGTTTTCGGGCGATCGGATGGCGCCATATGGAGCTGCCAATAGCCGGATCGGATCATTACTCTAGTGATAAAAAAATTCGGCTCCTTGCAAGCAGTCCAGGGCATCATCGCTCCGTGGCACAGGATACACATCTTTGCGAATAACTTTGTTTAATCGGTGGTAATCGACGCAGCAGCGTATCAAGCCGTCCTTTTTCTTGACGAGAACAACAGGCAACGACCAGGGACTGCAGGACAGCTGAATGATGCCGCGCTGAAGCATGTCGTAGATTTGTTCGGAGATGACACGACGCTCAGCAGGGGATACGCGGTAAGGATGCTGTCAGGAGAGGAGCTTGTGAGCCGGTGTCAATCGAATGGATAACATAGTGCGTGCAGCCTAATGACTTCTGCTGGCAATCAAGCGAGCCATGAAACTGGCGTAGAAGTGCAAGAAGTTTCTCGCGGTGTGCCTCTGTAAGTTCATCGTTGATGTCGGAGCCAAACATGCTTAAAGATGGGCGATCAGGCGTACGAGCAGAAGTTGTCAGGGCTACTAAGTTGAAAGTTGTCCGCGTCGTCAAGGCAGGAAGATGGAGGATGCGTCGAATGCCTGAATTGTGCCTACACACTCTCCTCGGAGTAAGGTTCAGGGAACTGGCAACGGTTTCATAACAAACAACGATGTAGCGCCGTTGGGCATGTCGAGAACGGCAAATGGCAATGTGAGACTGCTGCGGCGTAGAACGGTCTCGGAGGGGTTAAATACAACTGTGGATTTAGCAACGGCGGCATAGGACACGTGGAAAAGGGTTGCACTACTGGGTGGGATGTTCGTATCATCGGCGACAAACACCTTCCCTAATGTAGGGCCACACGACGCGGTACACTACGCAGCGAACGCCACCTCGGCACGAGCATGATGGCGAGAGAGAAAATCCCAACCGAGGATGACGTCATGAGAGCAGGCCGGTAGCACGACAAACTCAATGGGATACACAATCTTGAATGACGACGCGGGCTGTGCGGGCGGCTGACGACTGAATATGGTCTGCGCTGGCGGTACGGAGGGACAATCCATTTGATGGCGTGGTAACCTTCCTAAGCAAGCCGCAAAGTTTCACGTCTATCACTGAAACTGCAGCACCAGTGTCCACAAGCGCAAGGGTATGAAAGCCATCCACAAAAACGTCCATGAGGTTGGCCGGAGAAATGCGAGGGCTTGAATTGATCGACGACTACGCAATTCTTGCCTCGGGAACTGCGGCATCTAGATTTCCGCGTCAGAAGGGCAGGGCCGACGGCGCATAGGTGACAGAGAGCGACGTCGGGAGATTGAGATCGGTGAGTAGAGACGGCAGGCGCTCGGGCAGGCGCTTGGGCAGGCGGTAGGGCGAAGAGAATTGTTGTAGCCGCGCTGTGCCATCAAAGCGCCTAGGATCGTACGCAGACGGTCGCATGGCGTGTATTTGAATAGTAGGGCAATGGTGACAGAAGCGTGCCATATGTCCTGTATAAACGCAAGAATAGCATATAGGGCGACTTTCCGCAGTGCGCCATGGATTTTAAAACATGGGGACTGGTCGGCTGAACGGAACAGGTGGTGGTCGAACGGCTGCCGGATCGGAAGACCAGGTTGGCTGACGATGCGACCCGGCGGCGACGACTTGCGCGTACGTCAAGGGCGCAGACTCCAGAGGTGGCGGACGAGCGAAAGGCAAAGCGTCAGTGACCTCTTCCTGGATAACTTGGCGTATGAATGGTGCCAGATGTTCTGCCTGTGCTGGCTCGGGCGTGCTCGATAAAATAGAGAGTTGTCTGGTGACCTCCTCACGCATGAACTGCTTGATCTAAAACAACAGTGCATTCTAGTCACCCAGAGTCAAGGCCGCGATTGAGTCGTTCTGTTCCAGAGGGCGTCGAGTTTGGGCGCGTCGCTTGCGCAATTCGTCGAAACTCTGGCACAAGCTGACAACATCGGCGACGGTTTGTGGGTCTTTGGCCACTAACATTTGAAATGCGTCATCGGCTATTTCTTTCAGGATTTGCTTGATCTTATCCGACTCGTGCATCGACGGGTTGATACGCTTACACAAGTCCTCAATATAACTGGTGAAGTTCTCACCGGATTGTTGAGCGCGTTCACGAAGTCGCTGTTCTGCGCGGAGCTTGCGTACCGCGGGGCGGCCGAAGATTTCTCAAAAAGTGATCTTGAACGAGGCCCAGCTATAAATCTCCGCTTTTTGATTGCGGAACCAGAGACTGGCGACGCCGGTCAAGTAAAATATGACATTGGTCAGCTTGGTCGCATCGTCCCATTTGTTGACTGCGCTGACCCTCTGGTAAGTTGCCAACCAGTCCTCGACGTCTTGGTCGTCAGTCCCGCTGAATATCGGTAGATGACGCTGAGGCAGCAGCCCGGGACAGACGGTGGGTTGAGTCTGAGAGGGACCTAGGGTGGTGGTTTCTTCTGCCATCGCTGGCGCTGGAGGCAGGGTACGGCTTCGTAGTTCCAGGTTGTGAGACTAGGAGACTACCCAGAACCTTTCCACCAAACTGTAGGGAAGTTATTTACAAGCAGGGGCTACGTAACAACAGCCTTGGCCCAAGATGTAGATGTAGAGCCTTGGAGTAAGTGGCACATACCCACTCTGGTGCATTGGCCAAGAACCGTGTAGTTTGAAATAACAATGAGAAAGGAGATTTATATAATAATGCAAACATGAATGTGGGAATATATACGCACATGATAATGAATAATTAGAAGATATCACATGACCTGAATAGAATAAAGGAATAAATGATGATTAAAAAAACGAAGTAAACTACTATTCATCAAACTTCTAAAAATATTTCGGAACCCTAAGCCCTGATTTTGTCATATAAATCTTTCTGACCCTGCAATTCAATTCTGTATGGCATCGACAACCTTCCTGTCGCTATGCCCAAGGGGAGAGGCCCGCAATGATAGTAAATTTGAACATTCATTTTTAATCTAAGAAGGCGCGGAACGGTGTTTCTAAGGTTCTTTTTTTCAATTCAGAATATCTTTGACAGACACTGAGAAAATGATCTAATGTTTCATGTTGTCCACAATAGGGACAGTTAGGTGAGGGAACCAGACCAGCTCTGTGTAGGTTAACATTTAAAAATGGAATTCTGCAGCGTAGTCTAGTCATTGCGAGTTCAAGTGATCCAATTGACAGAGTTTGCTATTCCAATAATGCGACAAGTGCTGAAAATCTGAGGAGTTTGTTAAAGAAGGGTCGTGAAATTCACGCAGCGTCATTTTTCTCCAAAGGCTAGCCCCTATGATGAAAGCTGAAACCGGTAGGATTTGAATTACCGGGCCATTCAGGGACTCTTTCGCCAACGAATCTGCCATTTCGTTTAGAAATAGGCCCTTATGCCCTGTTACCCACACCAATCTAATCAAAGCTAAGTGAGGGGACACTAACTATTTGAAAGCTCGCAAAACCGGGGCCCCGCAGGGGCGTCTGTGCGAGCAGGCGTTGGTGAGTTGCGCCACCATGTACCCGACCGCAAGAGGGTTGGACTCTCCCGCGTCTAACCCTGTGCGGCTTAGCCGTGTCCGGGGAAAGGGGGATCGTGGGGGTTCAGCCGATGCCGAGTGTTTGGACCTTTACGGCCCCTTGTCGGAGGCAACACTCCCCTTTGCCCTCTGCTTCACGTAGACGGTACCCCCGTACTGACCCACCCGGCGGAAATCGGTAGTTGCCTTTTCCTGTCTCTCTATCTCCCTCCAACCTTCGTCTTTCCCTCTCACTTTAAATCTTTCCTGTCTTCTCTTCATTTCTTTTTACTTCCAATTTTCCAGGCAGCAAGGGTTAACCTGGTGTAGTTTATCCAACCTTGTGTCTATTATATTGGGTTATAGTAGCCATGTACATCTGGCGTTTCGTAGCTTTCGGGTTTCGTAGCGTCCCCTTGTTGGCCTCGGTGGTGGGCGGCTGGCATAGCTACCGAAATTAGAGTAACTGATATGGCTTTTTCGTCGTTCCCCCGACTCCGCGATCGCCCTCTTTCCAAGAGAGGGCGCACCGATGACTCGCTGAAACTTTTCATCCAGACCAAAGAGATATACCCGAAGTACCACACACTAAGTTGTCAAAACACTGAGAAAACTGCAAGAACACTATCACCATTTGTTGTTGCGAAATGTCTTACTGAGAAACTAGGTCCCGGCTATAAGGTAACAAAAATGCCCAGCGGTGATCTGTTGCTACAACTATGTGACAGGAATCAGGTCAAGAAACTGTCCGGACTTGCTGAAATTGCCGATGACCCTGTCTCGATGAACCCCCACTGTTCTCTGAAGAGCTCACGCGGAGTCATATCAGAACAAGATTTCCTTGACTTGAGTGAGACCGAGCTCCTTGAGGGTTGGAAGGAACAGCACGTGACAAATGTCCAAAGAATTAGGATCAGGCGCGATGACAAAGAGATCCCCACTAAACATTTAATTTTGACCTTTTGCTCAAGTACATTACCAGAATATATTGAAACAGGCTATCTGAAAATCAAACTTAGACCCTACATTCCAAACCCGTGCCGCTGTTTTAAGTGCCAGCGATTTGGTCACGGTTCTCAAAGCTGCTGGGGCCGTACCACATGTGCAAGTGCGCGTCGAACGATCATCCTTCCGACAATTGTACTGAGACATAAGACAAGAAATAATTACGTTAAAGGTCAAAGAAAACATTTCCTTTCAGGAAGCGCGAAAGCGCATTTCCTTCCTACATATCGCAGGGTATGCTGGTGCGGCGCGTAAGGGGGCAACGCCGCAGCAGACTCCGGCATCGGCCCGGCCCACAAAGAATGTGGCCGCGGCTGTGTCACCAGCCCCCAGGCGACAGCAGCCAGCGCTGCTGTGCCATCTCTTAAAGAGGGCCCATCGACCTCTGGGTTTCTGGCCCCCAAGGCACTGCTGCTTGAGGCAAGGCCTATCCTGAAAACACCCCGCTCGAATGAGCGGAAGTCCAGCGGCTCCCAGGAGTCGATGTACACAACTACAAGCCAGCCGGCGCCCCCTGCGCCTCGTGAGTGGCGCGAATCTCACGACCGCTCCAAGAAAGACAAACCATGGATTACGGGGCCTGGAAAGGCACCGTAAGCCAATTTGACTCCTCTTGACACACGGCACAAGAAAATAAACAATATGGATACACAAATATTACACTGGAACGTGAGAGGTCTTATGCACAACCTCGATGACGTTAAAGAACTTCTACACAAATACAATCCAAAGGTGCTGTGTGTTCAGGAGACACACCTAAAACCAACACAAAGTAACTTCCTCGGCAAATACGCCATTTTCCGAAGAGATCAAGATGACGCATACGCCTCTTCAGGCGGCGTCGCAATCATAGTAAGTAAAGATGTTGCTTGTCAGCAGTTACTTCTCCGAACTCCTCTTGATGCAGTCGCAGTCCGAGTGGTGCTCTTTAAGAAGTTGGTCACTATAATTTCCCTATACATCCCTCCGAATTATGAACTCTCAAAATCAGAGTTTTTAAGCTTCATCGCTGAACTTCCCCAACCATATATCGTTGTTGGAGATCTCAATGCCCATAGCAACTTATGGGGTGACTCTCGTTGTGACGCGAGAGCGCGCTTAATTGAAAACTTTCTTTTCTCCTCTGATGCGTCATTGTTAAATAAAAAGGAGCCCACATTCTACAGCATTGCACACAAAACATACTCATCTATAGATTTAAGCATCGCATCAAGTACGCTTATGCCATATCTAGAGTGGAACGTTATCCAAAACCCTTACGGGAGGGACCACTTCCCGATCGTTTTAACATAAGCAAAAAGTGAAGAAAACTCTCCTCATGTTCCCCAGTGGAAGATTGACTCTGCCGACTGGAAGCAATACAGAGAGCTCACCCACCTAACATGGGATGACATCCTTAACATAGAGACGCAGTGGCATATTTCACAGCATTTATTGTGAATATAGCTTCCATATGCATACCAGAAACACAAGGAAAGCTTTCGAAACGACGTGTTCTTTGGTGGAACAATGACTGTAGGGAATCGCGACGAAAGCAAAATAATGCTTGGGGACGCCTTCGTGACTCTCCAACAACAGAAAATCTAATAAACTTTAAGAAAGTAAAGAGTGAGGGTAGAAGAACGCCCAGCCGGGCCAAAAAGGATTCCTGTCAGAAATACATATCAAGTATAAACTCTTACACAGACGGAAGGAAAGCCTGGAACCGAGGTAACAATTTAAACGGCCGGCAGACTCATCATCTGCCATTAGTAAACAACTAGGGAAACATTCATGAAGACCAGGCTGACTTTTTAGGGGCCCACTTCGAATACATTTCCATTCGGCCCATTATACCGATGCATTTTTACGGTACCAACGGCAAGCAGAACGATTGCCCCTGGACCAGAAAATAACAAAAAATTAATCCTACAACCGTCCATTTACCATGGCGGAGTTTCAGGCCTCATTAAATTGTTGCAATAAGTCAGCACCGGGAAGAGACAGAATAACTTATGATATGATCGAACACTTACAGCCTGAAACTCACAAAACACTTCTGTCGCTTGTTAACTCTGTATTCTATGGTGGGCACATCCCGGCTGCCTGGAAGGAGGCAATAATAATTCCTATTCTCAAAGAGGGCAAGGACCCGACTTCGGCCGAGCAGTTATGGGCCTATAGCTCTAACAAGCTGCCTATGCAAACTCTTTGAGAAAATGACTAACCGGCGCCTGATCCATTTTCTTGAAAATAACAAAATACTAGATCCCTTACAGTGCGGCTTCAGGGAAGGTAGATCCACAACAGATCAGCTTATAGGAATCGATACAAGTATCCGTGAAACCTTTGTACATAAACAGTTTTTCTTATCTGTATTTTTTAGGCATGGAGAAAGCATATGACACTACTTGGCGTCTCGGAAACCTTCATGACCTGGCTGGAATGGGCGTCCGAGGCAACTTACCGAACGTAATTCAAAGTTATCTCTCGAACCGCACATTCCGTGTTCGAGTTGGTAACGCCTTATCTCGTCCATTTACCCAAGATACTGGTGTACCACAAGGAGGTGTCCTGAGTTGCACTCTCTTTACAGTAAAAATTAATTCTCTCCACAGTGTCATACCACGCACGATGTTTTATCCCGTGTACGTGGATGATGTGTAAATCGCTTACAAATATTGTAATCTTAAATTAAAATTACATTATAGGGTTTTACGGGCCAAAACCTGTTCAGATTATGATGCACGCCGTAGAGGGAGACCCCAGAAATTTGGACCACCTGGGGTTCTTTAACGTGCATCTAAATCTAAGTACATGGGTGTTTTCGCATTTAGCCCCCATCGAAATGCGGCCGCCGTGGCCGGGATTCGATCCCGTGACCTCGTGCTCAGCAGCTCAACAGCAAAATATTGTAATCTTGCTATGTGCGAGTGACAGATGCAGCTTGGCCTCAACAATATTTCCAAGTGGGCGGACGAGAATGGATTTAGATTAAACCCATAAAAAGCACGTGCGTCCTCTTCTCGAACAAAATAGGTATGCAACCAGACCCCATTATTGACCTTAATGGAGAACGGCTATCCGTGAGTCATAAATATAAATTTTAGGCCTCATCTTAGATTCTAAGTTAACTTTTGTCCCGCATCTGAAGTACCTGACAACAAAGTGCCTGAAGGCTATGAATCTGCTGAAGCTCTTGCCACGCACAACATCGGGAAGCGACAGGAGATGCCTCCTTAGCCTATACAAAAGCTTTGTATGGTCACGCCTTGACTATGGAGCCACAGTTTATAACTCTACAACACCTAGTGCTTTAAAAATGTTAGACCCCGTTCACCATCTGGGTATTCGGCTTGCTACAGGCGCCTTCAGGACTAGCCCTGTAGAGAGCCTGTATGTGGAGTCGGATGAATGGTCCGTGCATCTCCAAAGAGCATATTTAAGTCTATCTTACTCCCTGAAGGTAAAGGCAGATGTAGAACATCCATGTCGTTCCACTATAAGTGACATATCGGCTGCCAGGCTGCATCAAAACCAACCGTCTGTGAGGACTCTTTTTGTCCCTGCGTCTAGAAGCGTCGGCTGAAGAAACCGGCATACAAGTTCAAGAGAATGTCTTAACGGCACCTAGTCCACTTCCACCACCTTGGGAGTGGCAAACTATTGAGTGCGATGTCTCTTTCATAGAGGTCTACAAGCACGCACCTGAGACTAAAATACGTTCGCACTTCCTAGAGCTTCAGGCGAAGTACTCGTGCAGAATTTTACACAGACGCTTCCAAATCTCCTGCTGGTGTTGCTTACGCAGCTCTGCGACCATCTTTTTCAACATCTGGTGCACTAAATCCGCATACAAGTATTTTTACAGCGGAAGCGTACGCAATCCTCTCGGGAGTTAAATACATAAAGAGAATGAATCTTACCAAAGCAATTGTGTTCACAGACTCATTGAGCGTCGTTAGAACTCTAATGAGTCTGCGAAAACACAAGAATTCAGTTTTTAACGAACTCTACAGCTGGTTATGTTCAGCTTACATGGGCAACCAAGTGGTCATAGTGTGCTGGGTACCTGGCCATAGAGGCTTAAAAGGCAATGTAGCTGCAGACGAATGTTCCACGTCAGTAGTTTTTAAGTATACGGACACAAACATCCTTCCTACATACCTAAAGCCTTTCTTGCGCCATCAATTGCGGAGATCTTGGTAAAGGCAGTGGGACAGCGAAGTGTCAAACAAGCTACATATGATCAAACCAAGAATAGGGAAATGGATGTCCGAGAAAATGGCAAGACACAAGGAAGTGCTTCTTTGCAGGTTAAGAATAGGTCATACCTATGGCACACACTCTTACCTCCTTTCTCGTAGCGATCCTCCAAAATGTGATAGGTGTGGAGACATTCTTACAGTCATCCATGTTCTTGTCCAGTGCCCTCAAATAGAAGCCCAGCGTAAAAAGTATTTTATCCCGCATATCGTGAGCACATCCCTCTTCACCCATAATTCTTTCTTAGCCATGAGCCGCTTTTTGATTTTAATACAGTCTTAAAGTTTTTAGCAGACGTAAACACTTTACAAATCATCTGGCCTGGGCATCTGTAGCGCAGCCTCGTCTCGCAGGCTGCAGCTGCAATGCAAAAAGTTTATACAGCACGTGCCTCTCAGCCCTTGATTTCAAGGGACCTCTTGAGACACTAGTGCTATTGTATACGTTTTTGTACATCATTAATTCGTAATGTTTTTTTATAGTCATAACTCTAATCATTAGTCATTGTCATTATTTAAATACCAATATATTTTACGCAATTTATAGCGACATGATTCTATGCCTTTTCACAGCCATTTATAACTCATATACCACTCTATATATAGTACATTGAAAAACCATCACCATTTGTCATGGCGCTCTTTGGCCATGTCTGGCCCTTGCGCCAATAAAAACCACATATCATCGCAAAACCGGGGAATTATCGGAAGCTGTGAGGGAGGAGCACAGAGATAAATAATCCGTTACGACCACTGTGGAACGTGTTGATGTATTGAGTTTACAGAGGGCTAGAACGACAGCTAAAAATTCTGCTAGAAAGATCGGTACGAAGTCTGGGAGGCGAAGAGAGAACTGCCAATCAAGAATAGGAGAAAATATTTCAATTCCACACTTTTCTTTATTTTGAGAAGCGTCAGTGGCAAAAGCTGTCTCAATCGGAACGTGCAAAAAGTAATCATTTAAAATTGAGCTTAGCATGCGGCAAGATAATGCCTTTGCATTTTTAGGAAAATATCATCATACTTAATTTTAATGGAATTAGTGTTGTAAACAACAGGACTCACCTCACGAATTTGCATGTTTAATTGATCTAGGAGAGTTTGAATAAAAATAACTTGTGGTGTGTGGAATCGCGGCCAGTACAAGCCGAAAAACAAGTCGGGCTGGGAGATAAAAACTGTTTGTGAACGCCTTAAAGGGGATTCAGACAGCCTTAAATATGATTGCACAGCTAATAATCGAAACCTCGTAACAAGAGATGGCATCCTAGCTTCCAGGTGTAAAACTTCATTTGCAACAAATTTAGGTAGCCCTAAACATCCTCAAGCAAGGATGTCCTCTGTCTCCATTGTTGTTCACGCTTTATGTTAAGGGCATAGAAAGGCGAGTCGAAAACAGCGAATTAGGATTTGATTTTTCGTACATGCGTAATAGACAAATGGTGCAACAGGAGGTGCCTGGACTGATGTATACCGAAGACATAGGGCTACTAGCAGACAATACAAGGTATTTATTGACGCTTGTAAATATGTGTGGCAAGCAGCGACAAACCTAGGCCCCAAGTATAGCAGTGAGAAATCGGGAATTATGCTCTTTAATGAAGAGACGAGTTGTCAAATCAACACCAAGTCATACCCATAGTCAAGCAATGTAAATACCAGGGCGTATACATAAACGAAGGAAAGACTTACTTAAGCACCCAGCAAGATAATCTGAAAATAAAGAGAAGCGGAATGCTGCAATAATGAAACACAGAGCACTGCGGGCCACAATTAATATGAGGTGGGGCGTGGAATCTGAAAAGTAGTAATGGTGTTGGCGCTAACGTTCGCAAGTGACATTCTATGCCATTACATGAGGCAGCGCAGAGTGACATGGGTTGGGCCTCTTTTGAAGTCAGAGAAGCACAGGGCAAAATTAGTTTTGAAGAAAGACTCAGGTATATGGATAAAAATAAATGGGTGACTAAAGTGCACAACTATCTCTACTGAAAAGCTTAGACACAGAATGGAGGAACAGGTCATGAAAGTTCTCAACCAAGTACAAAGTACTTGAAACTGTAAATAGACAACCAGGAGTCATCAGAAAGAAAGTTAGAGAAACAGAGACAATGAATTGAATGCAAAGAATGGAAAGAAAAAGGACCATGGAAATTTACAAGAATGAGAAGAAAGAAATTATAGGGGAAATCTGTACGATAGCACAAAGGGCAGTTCCTTGCTATTTGAGGCTCGAGCCGGTTGCCTAAGCACAAAAATATGCCCGAGCAAATATTCGGAACTATATGAGGCATGCGTATGCTGGAGCGAAAATCCGGAGACCACTCAGCACATCCTAATGGAATGCGAAGGAATTCACACAGTGAAAACCGTAGGTAACGTACGCTTCGCAGAAGCACTTGAGATTAAAGTGGACGGAAGCGTCAACTACTTAGCAGTCCACATAAGCAAGAGACGTTTAGAGCATTCGTGCAAAAATAGCAGGAAAGAGATTGACACGACCCGATCTCTCACCGTCATAGGTAGCGGTACAAAGTAGATTTCGAAGGTATAAAAAGAAGATTAAGGAGAGGTATAGAAAATGCTACATAAAAAAAACATGTGTTGCATACCTGATTGAATCAAGCAGGCTAGGTAGAGGATGGTAAACGGGGACCGTCACGAAGTTAAGCGAGGCGAATTTCAGCGGCAGGAGAATTGCGTTCGCTGTAGACGGCACATTACCCAGTGTGAACGTGTCTTTACATGTACATTCAGGTTGTGACCGCAATCAGACGCCACAGTATGTCTTCGCCCCTAACAGGCATTCGTCTTCCTGTAGACAGCAACAGTGTAATTACGTTTGAGTGTATATGCCCGCAGTCTAAAGATTCGCGATGAGGGTGTATGAAGCTCAGCGATAAAATCTAGCACATCGCCAAGAATGATGTCTGTGGCGCAGCTGTCACGGCGAATGATGAACGACCTAGATAAGAATAGGCGTGCGGCACTGCGGATGACGTCATCGGCAGAGCTGTCGTGGTGGCAACTCACAAAGGTAGCGCGGTTCGGAGTGGGTGGCTTCAGGGCCCGACATAAGCAACACCACCTAGATAGGGCAATGCCTACGCACTCCGATCATTACGTCATGCAACCTGGCCCGACTGCCATAGAATTTAATGGTAAGGCTCCCGCGTAAGCAACAGTGATTTTGACGTCACCACTTTCGTCACGCCAGCCTTGGCAATGAAAATTTCGAGCCAGGTAACATGACGTCATAAATCGGAGTGCGTAGGCCTATGCTATCTAGGTGGTGTTGACATAAGTCGGCGCTCCCAGAGGCACGTAATCAATTCTTTATCGGGATTTGGAGCAGTCGGTGCTTCATCGTAGCGCAGTAGCATGGACGGAGGGGGTCCTTTCGTGATCTTGCCGCTGAACAGTGAGCTAGAAGGACAGAGATGCAACAAAAGTGACTCTAGAACAAAGTGAGTCTAGCGATCCCAAAGTCGTCGCTCTGGTTGGAAGGTGAAGATGTGCAGCAGATCCCAGTGAATGAGATGTGAAATAAAAGTCCTTTAATAATGTACGTAATTGTGTTATCGCGAAGTACGCTAAGAATGAAAGAAATAGACAAAGAATGTGATAAACAATTAAATGAACAACATGAGAATAATTAGATATACAGTGATCGCAGAAATGACAGAAAGTAGCTCACGCGAAATACGGGTTCACTTCGTGGAACAAAAGTCGTTTTTGTTCCGTAGTGGTCTGACATACCTGAGTCTTGTTATCGCCTAGTATTTACTGTAAGAAAAGTGCGACGAGCCAATACAAGTAAAAAAGAAATTGTTCTGATATGGTATGTAGCACCGTATAGACCGCTAAATTTGATGATCTCTTTTGTTATCCTCTTTACATATGATATGGCGTTAAATTTGTTAGGGAAAGAAAATGTTATCGTAAGTACCTTGACTCGAAAAAAAATTAGAGCATATTTTTGTAAACTGGACTGAATACACAATAAAGAAAGCAAAAAGTGATTTCTTTTTTATATTCTTTACTGTATGTAATATGCGTTTGCACTGTGTTTCATAATCCAATGTATCATAATGTGGTGCATCCTAAACATGTTGATTGTTGTGCTTATTTTTCAAATTTGATAGACATAACTTGGAATGTATAATATAAAATGCGTCTTAGTTTGTTGTTCACTTAGCGTAATTCATTATTTTTATAAAAGCTACATAACTCTCTGAAAAGATGAATGTTGCTTTACATGTTCCATTTTTCTCTGCTACACTGTACTTGTTTATCCTATCAAATGAGTGTTTGATATGCTTGTACGTATACCGATAGGGGACTTACTGCTGCCATGTGAGGGCCTTCAGGCACATTCAAGCTGTATGTCGCAGCTTTTCGCCTGGAGGACACCCAACAATGTTTGTTGGAAATAAAGTCATTGTCAATATGCGTATTCGGCGGTCTTCTTGTGTGCATCGGCAGATGATGCATACCTGTATCTATTGCTTGTGTGCTTACGAGAAATGACTTGTTTAAGGTAACTGGCACTGAACTAGCTCATATGTAATAGGGGAATTTCCCTGTATTTGAGCTTACATCATCGCTTCTTAGTGATCTGAAATCGAGCGCTTTCCTTTATATATCCGTATTTCGAAGTTTTCCTCCGCTGCTATCACAGACCCTTGTGTTCAAGGGCCATGATCACGGTGGCTTGTTCGCTCCGTTCGTAAACATTCACCATTGCAACGTTTTAAATTGCTCATTACCTCGTAATCTATCTTTTGTGCTCGACAGTAAACCTCACCACGCAGTCATTGCGATAATATTTTACACATATATTTTACGCTACTATACAGCGACTGGTGCCAATTTACAGCCATTAAAAACGTCATTTCCAATGTCCCAATGGCAACCTTTAACATAATGTTTTAGCGCTCTTTGGACATAGCTGGCCATTCCACTATAAACATCTATACGTCATCGTCCACTATTATCACGTAGGCTATTGCAACTAACGGCACTGGCTAATCTTGCCGTTCTCTCAGAAACGCCACTGCGCATACGGCTCCATCCGAAAGGTGACATCGAAATAACCATTGCAGCATCTAGCCGGTGTCCTTCCAAGGAGCATTGCAGTCATACAGTATCCACAACCTCTCCCACGTAGCTACCAGGAGCCATTTGAAAAGGTCTTTCACACAATAGTGTGCAGATGCGAACATGATCAGAGGAAACGCACATACGTAAGTGAGTCGTGAGTTGTATTGCAAAATATATTGCCTAGAAGATAATGCATTTTACTAGGGTTTGTGAAAAGGATTTTTACATAAGTGTGCGCCGATCACGCGCCGACGTTGCGTATTCGGGAATTTGTATTATATGGTATTACCCGAAGCACTAGCAGGGTTCAGCAGCTTACGGCTCTATGCTGTCATATGCTGCTGACCCCGAAGCAGGGGTCAGCGCCTATATGGTTTTACAGAACGATGAGACCTTTTGCTGCAAAGATGTGTTGCACCCTTTAGTTTCAATGCCACGTTCATTTTCTGTACACTGCGTTCTACTGCCCTTTTCTTATTTAAGGAACACAAAAGAACAGTCCTGCTCCTACAACATCAGTCAGAAGTCGTGATTGATGTTGATCTTATAAACTCTTTGGCATATTAACCTATATGAGAGCCAATGAACTGGCAGATCGCAGTGTATATAGTCTAGGAAAACATGAGACTGGGATAAAACGGTAGCTTGCCCTAAATGTGTGTTCTGCAAGCAAAGGAGAATGCTTCCCGTCATTGTGTTTCTACAATTTCTGCTCACCTGTTATGGAGGTAATTATCAGCTTGGTTACAGAGAGACTCACTGAAAATTCATAAATGACTGATTGTTTATCATGGCAGTTGATTCAAAAGTCGCAATATAGCTATATTGACATTGATTTCAAATTGTGCATGCCTACCGACTGTTCTTCGAATCTCTTTGCGATGAAATGAACACCTGACTGTGTCTTGATAAGGTGGAAGCTTGAGCGAGTTGGCGATTCAATATCGACATTTCCGGACAGCGCAAAGCACGAGTACTGAAGGAAGAACACAACACAGGCGCAAAGACCTGACTTGCAGAAAGAAATATGTTGGCCCCAACAGGCAGCTGTTTAAATGAGCAATTGAAACAGCATTTTTACAATGTTTACACCACCGTGCAAGGTCATCTTGGCGTTCACTGCAGGGACTGCCCTTGTGACCCTGAATTGGAAAACTGTGTCGTAATCTCAACACCGAGAACAGCTTTAACTTGAAATCATAGAGGCTGACAAGATACAGCAGCTGGGTGGCCTCTGCATCAGCATGCCGTCTATTGCACTCACCAAAAACGAAATCAAGTATCTGGCTGGGATGCAAAAGGGGTTCATGTGCGACTTTTGCTCATCTATATAGTTCTGGTGGTATCGCAAATAACTATCAGTTGAAATCAGCGCCTGTGTTCTGCCTTCAGTCCTCGTCTTTTGCGCTGTGCAGACATGTCGATACTGATTATATCGCTTGATGCAGGAATTGGATTTGTAATTGAGCGAAGCTGATTGGTCTTTGAACGCTTGCGTAATCATTTTTGGAGTGCTACTAAAACCTATAAGCTGCATCCAGCGAGCCGCTGGGGAGCTCCTACGTCGTCGATATGCGTCACTCTATTAGTGATGTCGTAGTAAGGCTGATTTGGGTTATGTTTGATGAGTAGGCTAGTTAGTTGCCGTCTGTACCGGTAAACACTGCTAAACAAACCTTGTTTACCGGTGCGAGAATAAGCGCACCAGTGACGACTTTCGCGACGACATAGCGAATCAGTTATCGTAAGTGCTCTGGTAACCAATTATGAAAGAAGCTCCTCAGATGTTTTATCATGACAAATATAATGCTGGCTTTCTGCCACACGAAGAAAGTTCAAATAACGGTATAGCACCAGTGAGGGAGACGTTGACAACGGGAAGGAGCTTCTTTGAATTAGTTTTTGCAGAAATTAACGCTTGATGTTCGCGTTTGTCAACGCACGAGTGAGTGATAAAGTAATTCTTTAATGTCATTTGTTTCAGAATAGGTGTCCTATTTGTGTACCCTTATATCTGCTTGTATTAGGAGTTTCAGATACTGCCATATGGATTAGAAAGGGACGCTAACGGCTCTATTTGTACTTCAGATTATGAATGATAATCGCAATTCGAAAGTGGTAGAATGCATAGAAAAGGTAGTTTACGCTCACTTAGCGCAACTCTAAGGTTGGCAGGTGTAGCAAAACACAGTCTACTGGGGATGAGATAGAGTGATGAGGCTATGCACAATTTATGTGCGGTAAGCGCTTGACTAAAGGAGGGCAATGGTTATTCGCTAGCGATTCTCTTGGTTATTAGTTAGCGATTCACTGCCTCCGCCTAAGTTGCGCGCGTGTTAAACCTGCCAGTCAAATCAACGAGGCCAGCGACATATTCTGTTAGGGTTGTTGAAAAGCTTCAGCAGCTGCCTTTCGTTCCGCAGTACCAATAAGTGATCAGTAATGATAATCATAGTAGATAGTTCTTTGGAATGGTCTTCTGTACACCCTAACAATAAAAACAGGTTTCGTCGAAGTGCATCCGATCATGAAGTTCAGTGTTTTAGTTTTAACACGATTCTCCTATGAAATGATTGCTTGCTTACGAACCATTTCGCTTGCATTTCTTACATGAAACAGAAGAATTTTTTGTCTATCCAACTCTACTCCAAAGGCGGGCGGGTACGTCGAGCTTACTCCTTCATATTAATGACAAGATAATACTGAATCTTGAGAGGAGCTCCGTATTGGCGGATGAACTGCATTTCGTTACAACCAGTGACCAAGGGAAGGAACTCGAAATGGTAAGTGTCGGAAACTTTGAGGTGGCAGGTTTATTAAAATATATTACATATTGAGGTAGCACATCTATGCTAAGAACATACGAACTATGATAATACGTAGAGTGTCATCAAGTTTATTTGGTATCGTACAGGCAGTATTCGTCAGCATGACTGGTGTTTAAACAAAGAATTGGTGCTTTGGCTGCCCCATTATACATTACCAGATTAGGAAGCGTCTTCCTCTCCCAAACTGAATCAACATTTACTTCCAGGAACGTTCAACAAGGCGAACGTAGAGATTATGGAATTGACGGAAACTTTCGGTTTCTAATTGGCGTTTACTAAAGGTGTAACTGTGAACTGGAGGAAAAACTTAATATCTACAGAAAAAAGCTGTGCAGATCCCACGCACTGTGAAGTGCATTGTAAACACTACGTGAAGCACTTTGCAGTCAGCTATTTATCCTGCCCAGTTTAAGGTGCTGGAATGCGTTACCAGATGGAGCAATGTTTTTGTGTACATCTAGCAAATGTGCGTGTGGCAAGCCATCATGCGCGTCACCACAGTAGCAAGACGACGACGAAGGCGAAGATAATGTGATGGTGACAGCTTGACAACCCTGATTTTGGTTACCCCGGCATAGAAACGTTACATCTGGTTTGTTGTGACTTGAGCTGATCGCGAAGACGGTGCAGTATAAGACAGCGTCTTAATGTGCTGGCAGCCACGGAGAACGATTCAGAGAAGCTGCCACGCTCTTACTCTTATAAGCGAATTCTTAATATGCGTCGTGAAACATGCAAAAAATGGTGGAAATATATACTAGTGCTTGTGCTTTTCATTTTCGAGGCTAGATCTGTTGAGCCAATTCTTCGGAGCATGTGCGCCCGTGCTATGCAGCATAGCGCACACGTCACACATTTAAGCGTGCTAGCTCGCGCCCACACGAGAGAATTAGTCGTGCGTTTATGGTCTATATATGAGAGCATCGGACTGCTGCCTGGGAGGGGCCAAGGCTTGATCCCAATATTTAACAATTTGGCACTTGGTAAACTAGACAACACAGAAACCTGCCTGCCACGAGATTGTCGGGAATGAGGCAAGCAATACTTCGTAATAAATGTGGAGTACAAAGTTGGGCCAAAATTTACTGCTGTGCTTTGGGCAATCGTAGTTTTAATACGAAGCTTTCGTTGCCTATTCTCCCGACTTTCCGGGCGCTGCTCCTGCTGTGATGGTCTTGCCGCGCGCGCAGCTGAGTTTCTTGCAACACCACCAGATGGCGCTCGCCTCCTGGTCAGCGGTGTGAGCAGTAGCTTTTTTAGGCAGGCCCCAGGCAATCAGGAAGCAGGATTAAGTATTGAACGTCGCGAAACACCAATAACGGGCAGAATTAGACGACCAGGAGTCAGGAATACACGCAGAAAGGATAAGAATATAGAAGATAAAATTTGCTACATTAACATGCAGGGTTTTCGCAAGCTGGAAAAATGCCTGGAAATTTAAACGCAGCTGAATCATCGAGGAAGCGATTAGCGTGTACGCCTTGACCGAAACGCATCTACGGGATTTTGAGCAGCCACCTGTTATTGACAATTTTGTATGGGAAGGGTGCAACAGAATGATCGGGTTAAGGTAAGGCGGAGGCGTAATCGTACTAATTAGGCGAGGTCTGAAGTGGCGAAGGGTAAAATAGACATGTAAAGAGCATTTATGGATTATCTGCACATGGCAAGACGTGGCTGGGAGTAGCTTACCTATGGACAGGTAGTGATAGCAGAGAAAAAAATAAGGAATTGGTTGATTGCATTAGAGGCGATATTAATGAGTTCAGTAAATCGGGCCAGGTGATATTAGTGGGAGATATGAACGCGCACATGGACGATTTAGACGGGTATACTGATAACAATGGCTCTCTAGTGCTGGATCTGTGTGACGAACAGAACCATATAGTAGTTAACAGGGAGAATAAGTGTCATGGACAGGTAACGTGGCAATGCGGAAAGAGGCAGTCATGTATCGACTACGCCTTAGTCTCAGAAATGGTCTACGAACAACTAGACCAAATGACAATAGACGAAACTGGAAAAAATAGCCTGGGAAGCGATCATAGACGTTTAGCATTAAAGTTTGGGCGAGATACCAGCGCACAACATGAACCAATAGCCTCAGAGTTTTTAAAAATGAATGACCAGCAAATAACAGAGATCGCAAACAACATACAGAAGAAAATTGAGGCTTTTCCTACAACAGTCTGGCAATATAAGGAACTGGTGGTCGTTATGCAGCACGAAATAAGGCAGACACGGCAATACAATTGTTGGATTGGAAAGAGGAAGCCACATAAGTGGTGGAACAAGGAAATTAAACCAGCTATAGAAGAGCGTAAGCAGGCATCTAGGGCTCATCGTGAAGCCAAAAAGTTGGGATTACAAAAAGAAGAAGAGGTGCTACTTAGATGGAATACATACCGAGAAAAGAAAAGGGTTGCGAGTGAGCTCGTGCAAGAGAAAATTAAATGCGCAAGTGAACGTTCGGTGCATAACATTAACAAAAGAGAAAAAGGCACTCCAAAAAGATTCTGGAACCATATAAAAGCACTCGGAGCTCTAACTAAAAATTCGCAAACGGCTATAAGGGATGAAGACGGTAACATCTACGAAGGAGACGATGCGCTGCGGTACATCACAGACGTTATTAGGGATAACTTCGGCACGAGAAAAAGCATAGTTCAGACGACAGGTCCAGCAACAGCAGAGAGCCGAGAGAGACCAAAATTTAGCATAGAAAGCTTTTATTGGAAAAATGCAGCAGAAAATGTCCCTAACAACACGGCAGCAGGACCCGATGAAATCCCAATACAGCTAATCAAAAACCTCGGTCCAAAGAGCAAGGCACTGCTGACTAATGCCATAGAGCAAGTGATTAGAACAAAGAAAATTCATGTTGGATGGCGTGATAGCAAGATGAATCTCATCTACAAAGGCAAAGGAGATAAGGATAGGGTGAGCTCGTACAGGCAAGTTACAGTAACGTCGGTGATATATAGAACGTCAATGCAAGCCATAAAATTAGAACTGTCGAAGTGGGTGGAGAAAAACGATGTATTGGGGGAACTACAGAATGGGTTCAGGCCAGTCAGACGCTTAGAGGATAATATGTTTGTACTTCCTCAGTGCATAGAGATTTCAGTAGCTCAGAAAAGGCCTTTATGGATAGCATTTCTAGATATTAAAGGAGCTTATGACAACGTAGACAGGCAATTGTTGTGGGATATTCTTCAATACGAAGGCATAGATGAAGATTTCGTGGAGCTGCTGAGGAAGATATGTAGAGACAATCATGTACAAGTGGTGTGGGAAGGTCGAAAAGGACATTAAATGGTGGGAATTCACCTAGGGTTGAAGCAAGGATGCCCTCTGTCACCATTGTTGTTCACGCTTTACGTCAAGGGTATAGAAAGACGACTGGAAAACAGCGAATTAGGTTTTAATTTATTCTACATGCGTAATGGACAAATAGTGCAACAGAAGGTCCCTGGACTGATGTACGCAGACGACATTGTGCTACAAGCGGACAATAAAAAAGATTTACAGATACTTGCGAATAACTGTGGGAATGCACGACAAATCTAGGCCTTAAATTTAGCACAGAGAAATCAGGAATTATGATCTTTAATGAAGAGACGAGTAACTTCGTGGTGTCAATTCAAGAGCAAGTAATACCCATAGTGAAGCAATATAAGTACCTCGGCGTACACATAAACGAAGAAAAGAATTACTCAAGCAACCACTAAGATAATCTGAAAATAAAGGGGAAGCGGAATGCAGCAATAATGAAACACAGCGCACTCTGGGGCCACAATAAGTATGAGTTGGTGCGTGGAATCTGGAAAGGAGTAATGGTGCCAGCGCTAACATTGGAAAGTGCCATTCTATGCTTAAAATCGGATATCTTGTCGGGTTTGGAAGTTAACCAAAGATCAGTAGGCCGGTTGGATTTGGGATCCCACAGTAATAGCACAAATAAGGCAGTATAGGGTGACATGGGTTGGGCCTCTTTTGAAGTTGAAGTTGAAGTTTATTATTATTATTATTATTAGCAAAGTAGCGATACATAAAATGAAGGAGACGTTTTACAGACTAGGGTCCCATAGTCCGAAGACTGTAGGGGGACCCACGATGAAGGAAGCATGTAAAAAAATGCAAGGGCAAATGGCAAGACAATATAGTATAAATAGAATAATATTATACAAAAGCTATAGCAAAACAACAAAACGATAAAACATAGTAATAAATACAACTAAATAATACAATCGCTACATCACAATTCAAAAAGGACAACATAGAATGATTATGACGATAGTAGGTGTAATTTTAAAGTTTTTTTGAACGTGTAAAGGTCAGTTAAAGATTTTATATTGGGTGGAATAGAGTTCCATAAAGAAATGGCTGTGAATGACAACGATTTTATGCCGTATTTAGTGCGAACTCGGGGAAGTAACAAACTTCCTTCTAATGCGAAGCGAGTGCGGTTAGTATTTTTGAGTAAGTCATAGTTGATGAGATCAAAAGGCAGCCGACGGTTAATAATATTAAAAAACAAACAAGTACAATGAAATTCAAATAACTTACTAATACATAAAATATTATATTGTCTAAGCAATGAAATAGCGTTAGAACGACGAGGGCTGAAAGTGATAATGCGGATGGCTTGGTTCTGTATGTGTTGCACAGATGAGATGTACGAATGATATGTGTTTGCCCAGGTACTTATACCATAGTTAAAGTGACTATGAACAAATGAGAAGTAGAGCGATAATAATGCATTAGTGGAGAAATATGGCCTAGCTTTAATTAATGCCCGAATACCAAAAGCAGACTTTTTCGTAATGTCTGACAATGTAGACCAAAATTAAGAGTTATGTCTAAACGTACTCCGAGAAAAGAAACAGAATCGCAAGCATAGATAGTATTAGGACCCATTGTTAGAGCAGCAGAAGTTAATAAATGCTTTTGAGGAGATCTGAAAATCATAAACTGAGTTTTAGACGGGTTTATAGTTAGGTCATTGTTGTTACACCATGAAACTACATCGTTGAGTACAGAGTTTAGTTTTGATATTAAAGATGGAACTGTTTTGGCCTTACATGATACTGTGGTGTCGTCAGCATACAACACGCAATGTGCAGAACTTATGACATCAAGGAGATCATTTATATAAATAATAAATAGGAGAGGACCAATAATGGACCCCTGCGGAACTCCTTGATTAGTTATCTTAGTGTTAGAGTAAGAGCCACCAGTAAAGACCACGTTTTGTCGGTTAAATGGGTAACTCTTCAAAAAGTTTAAAGGCGGTCCAGTAATACCATAGGAATCTGGCTTATTAAAAAGAATGGAGTGATTGAGCGTGTCGAAGGCTTTGGTTAAGTCCAAAAATACTGAACCCGAAAAGTTACCACTATCAATGGTACGTTTGATGAAGTCAGTCAAAGAAAGCAGAGCATGGTTAGTGGAGCTTCCATGACGAAAACCAAATTGGGAAGGCTTTATAACATTAAATTTCGAAAGGTAAGCATTAAGACGCTTTACGAACAGATGTTCAATTAGTTTACTTAATGATGGAAGAATAGATATAGGCCTATAATTTTTGATAGCATCTTTATCACCTTTATTAAAAATTGGTATGACCTTAGCACGTTTTAATGAGTCAGGAAAAGAACCTTTAGAATAAATGAGATTGATTGTATGGGTTAAGGGCTGAGAAATGAAATGAGCAACCATCTTTAAATGATGTGCACAAATGTTGTCCAGACCGGGAGAAGTATTTTTAAGATTGCGATTAGCTGATACTATTTCGTCAGAGGAAGAGGGAAAGAGGAAAAATGAGTGAGGTAAGCGCGGCAAATTAGGTGAAGGAACATTGTTTGAACAGCTGGATGGCAAACAGAAATACTCAGAAAACGAATTAGCAATGTCGTCAGAGTTACAATAAGTAGCGTTATGGTGAGTGATTTTCGTTATGGGCGGGTTGATTGCAGGTGAATTTAAGAATTCATTAAACAGTTTTCACTGCCTTTTAGGATTATTTTTATTCTTTATAAATTCTTCATTATAATAGCGTTTCTTGGCGAGTTTTACCAAAGAGTTAAGAATGTTACAATAACCTTTATAGCGAAGTGCCAAGGCATTATTAAAGCGTTGTTTCTTCACTTTCCTATAAAGATTATCCTTTTTTCTGAGACTCGTTAATAAGGCAGAGGTCATCCAAGGGTTTTGAGGCTTTTGGTACCTCTTGTTATAAGCAATGGTATGAGTGCTAGAAGAAACAGCTTCTGAGAATAAAGAGGAAAATGTATCGACTGCTGATTCTGGATCATTTTGTGAGCTAACTTTGGACCAGTCACAGTTTGAAATAGCACGGAAGAAACCTTCTTGGTCAAAGCGCGTTGCAGTAAAAGCTGTGTTGAATTCGAGCTACAGGGCTATCAAATGTGATGAAGATGGGATAATGATCGGTAATGTCGACATCAACTACTCCGGACACTTGAGGACTAAAGTTAGAAAAAGCATGATCTAAAAGAGTGTTAGTGCCACGTGTGTTGGATGAAAGTCAGAGAAGCTCAGAGCAAAATTAGTTTTGAAGAAAGGCGAAACACATGGGAAGAACATGGTGAAAATAATTGGGCGGCTAAACTGCACAACTATCTCCACATGAAAAGCGTGGACACAGAATGGAGGAAGAGGTCAAGGAAGTTGGCATCCAAGTACAGGATAATCGAAACTGTAAATAGACAACCAGGAGTCATCAGAAAGAAAGTGACAGAAATAGAGACCGTGAATTGGATGCAAAGAATGGAAACAAAAAGGACAATGGAGATTTACAAGAATGAGAAGAAAGACAGTAGAAGGGAAAATCTGTACGATAACACAAAGGGCAGTGCCTTGCTTTTTCAGGTTCGAGCCTGTTGCCTAGGAATAAAACATACCGGAGCAAATATTCGGAACTAGACGAGGCATGTGTCATCATCATCATCCTATATTTTATGTCCACTGCAGGACGAAGGCCTCTCCCTGCGATCACCATTTACAGAACGAAGGAAAGAATTACTCAAGCAATCATCAAGCGCCTTGTGCTAGCGTATTCCCACTTGCGCCTGCAAATTTCCTAAGTTCATCTTCCCATCTGGTTTTCTGCCTACCTCGACTGCGCTTCCCTTCTCTTGATATCCATTCTGTTAACCCTAATGGTCCACTGGTTATCCATCCTACTCATTGCATGGCCTGCCCAGCTCCATTTCTTCCACTTAATGTCAGCTGGAATATCGGCTATCTCCGTTTGTTCTCTGATTCACACCGCTGTCTTCCTGTCTCTTAACGTTAGTCCTAAGATTTTCCGTACCATGTGCGGCCTTTGTGCGCTCTTTGTGTGGTCCTTAACTTGTTCTCGAGCTTCTTTCTTAACCTCCAAGTTTCTGCCCCATATGTTAGCACCGGTAGAATGCAATGATCGTACACTTTTCTTTTCAACGACAGTGGTAAGCTCCGAGTGAGGATTTGGCAATGCCTGCCGTATGCACTTCAACCCAACTTTATTCTTCTGTAAACTTCTTTTTCGTGATCAGGGTCCCCTGTGAGTAATTGACCTAGATAAACGTACTCCTTTACAGACTCTAGAGGCTGACTGTCGATCCCGATTTCTTGTACCCTTGCCAGGCTATTGAACATTATCTTTGTCTTCTGCATATTCATCTTCAACCCAATTCTTACACTTTCTCCATTAAGGTCCTCAATATTTTGTTGTAATCTGTCTCCATTGTTGCTGAATTGGACAATGTCTTCTGCAAACCGAAGGTTGCTTAGATATTCACCGTTGATCCACACTTCTAAACCTCCCAGTCTAAGAGCTTGAATACTTCTTCTAAGCATGTAGTGAATAGCGTTGGAGATATTGTGTCTCCTTGCCTCACCCCTTTTTTGATAGGTATTTTTCTACTTTTCTTGTGGAGAACCAAGGTAGCTGTGAAATCCTTGTAGATGTTTGCTAAGATATTCACGTATGCCTCCTGTACTCACTGATTTCGCAATGCCTCCATGACTGCTGGTATCTCTACTGAATCAAATGCCATTTCATAATCTATGAAAGCCATATACAGAGGTTGATTGTACTCCGCAGATTTCTCGATTACCTGATTGATGACATGGATATGGTCCATCGTAGAATATCCCTTCCTGGAGCCAGCCTGTTCTCTTGGTTGGCTGAAGTCAAGTGTTTCTATTACCCGATTCTATTGAAAATTATCTTGGTGAATATTTTATACAATACTGAAAGCAAGATAATGGGCTCTCTGGCAGCTCTATAGTACACTTGAAGTTATGAGGCATTGCGTATAAAGGGCCGCAAGCTTTTCAAGCATGATATCGCCTCCATCTTTGATTAAATCTACCGGCATGTGTATTCTGCAGTAAAGATCCAGAGACCATTCAGCACATCCTAATGGAATGCGACAAGATCGACCCAGCGAGAACCGTAGGTAACGTGCAACTCCCAGAAGCGCTTGTGTTTAAAGTGGAAGGAAACATCAAGAGTTCAGCTGTAGAGATAAGCAAGAGACGACTAGAGTACTGGTGGAAAAAAGCAGGTAAAAGATCTTAAAATCATACGTAGCGATACAAGGTAAACTTTTGAAAAAGAAAAAAGAATAATGAGAAGTATACAAAAATGCTAGATACAGCACATTTATAGTATACCTGATTATTTCAAGCAGGCTAGGTGACTATTTGCCGCCGCCCCGTTTCAAAGGGGACGCCAATAAACCATCATCATCATCATCATCATGCTCACCCGGGCTGCTGGGTTTCTTGAAAAACCACCAGATGGCACTAGCCTCCTGGTCTTACTAACGCGCGCAGCTGCGTTTCTTGCAACACTACCGGATCGCGCTCGCCTCCTGGTCTTGCTCACAGGTGCGACTGTTTTCACAACAAATCCACGCAGGGGCGGGGCCTCGCCTCGATGACGTATCACCATTTTCTTTTTTTTTCTTCCTCTCTGTTTGGCAGTGTTGGAACAAAGAACACGCTGGGCTCTTGGTGACTAGGCACAACTGTGGCTGCCGTTAAGGGCTTGATGCTATTCCTAAATAAACGCATCACTGTTTTGATGATCCAAATATTATCTCACTAGCAGGGAGGGAGCAGTCTACCGGACTGGATCAGTATTTTTTTATTTGGGGTGTTGCTGCGCTCCGCTCCACAACACCCCAACGACCACCGCTTCGCGTTGGTGCCCGGCACCACGGCTTCTGCCGTGGCACAGGGCAAAACCGACCGCGCCCCCAGACAGAGAGGGAGAAAAAAGAAAACGGTGATACCAAGCAAGAAACTTCTTGCCAGGCGGGATTCGAACCCACGTATCCCCGGTCCCAAAACGAGCGTCGCACCCATTAAACCATACAGCCACGCTTCCGGAGCATGCATTCATGCGAACCAAATGATTGCGTTCGAGCGTCGTCGTCTTCGTCGAAAAAAAGGAAATGTACGTCATCGAGGGGCCCTGCCCCTGCCCGGATTTGTTGTGAAAAAAAGTCGCACCCCTTGCTCACGCGCGCTGCTGGGTTTCTTGCAACACCGCCAAACGGCGCTCGTCTCCTGGTCTTGTGCTGCTGGATTTCTTGCTTCACCACCAGATGGCGGTCAAGCCCGCGCATCGCGGCCGGCGTCGCCATGGCAGCGTTTCACAGTTTGTGCGTGTGACACGTGCTGTGGTTGCTTTCCTATGCGGCAAAAATGCAGGTGCTGGACTGTGGAGGTCGTGTGCTGGGCTATGATAGCGCAAACATTACAATCGTCCACAATCATGAAGAGAGCGCTCGGAGCTGGCGTCTCAACAGCGTGCTGGCCACGTGTGCAGAAGGAGCACGTAAACACGTGCCAGAAAAATCGCTCGAAAGCGTGCACTCAGCGTCGAGGACACCCCGGCTCGAAAGAAGCGTCACGCGGAACAGGAGCGTCTTCGCTATGCAGCGAAGCGTGGTGCAGACAGCGAATGT
The DNA here is from genome assembly GCF_013339745.2 of Dermacentor silvarum. NCBI lineage: Eukaryota > Metazoa > Arthropoda > Arachnida > Ixodida > Ixodidae > Dermacentor > Dermacentor silvarum. Next base: position 49,813,400 of record NC_051156.1, on the reverse strand, counting down.
ATGCATACAATGTGTACATGCAATTATCATTATTAACTTCATTACGAACAGCCCCATAACATAATGAAAGTTTAACACTTCTGCGGCAATGCGATGTGCAATGTGAGGCAATGATAATGCTAAAACCGTCTCAGAGATTAGGAACAATGACGTACAACAATGCCTCAAGAAAACACGTCTCCCTGTGTGTTCTGTGGACTGTGTGGACAAAAACCAGTGGTGCACGCAAGGTAACGTTTAAGAAGAACTCACTACTCTCCTATTAGACTAAACGCTGAAGAAATTACACATTCGTCGGCAGCATCACCCCTAATTATGGTCGATCAAAGCAAATAGCATACAAAGCTTCGCCTATATCGATTCCCACAGTGCGTGGGGCCCGCATACTTATTATATAGCAACATTGAGCCGACAATGTGTTTCTGTCTAGTTACGAACAGTAAATCTGCGGCTACCCCTCCTGCGGGAAAAAGACTTAAACCAGAGGTGTTTCAGTTAACTGTGCCAATAATAATCGGCAAGACTCGTTATATCACCAAACGGTGCTCGTCTCCTGGTCTTGTTCACGTGCGCTGCTGGATCACCTCAATGGTTACGGAGTTGTAGTTATTAGCAGCAGGTCGCGGGTGGTGGCGGCCTTCATTGGGGCAGAAGCGCAGAAGTGTGCTTGTACAGTCGACAGATTTTTCAACAGTACTGCGCGAGCGTCGACTCGCCGGCTGGTCAGCGCCTTCTAACGGCTCGAAGCGACGAAATCAGAAAGAGTAGAGCATGCGCACAAAGTTAAAAGCGCAAGTTTTGTCTGCTAGGCTCTTCCCACAGGCATGACACTGCCCCTGTCGCGATTAACCCAGTTGAAGCTTCCCTGCTGACTGGAGACCGCAAGTGTGCGTGAACCGGACGCGTATTTTTACAGCGATGACTAGGTTCTTACCAAATGTGCGTGCATCGACAGGGTGTGTAAGAAGAATTGGCGTCGGCAAATTGAATCCATAGTAGCCTATGTATTATAGATTCCTCTACATAAGTGTCAAAACTAGTGATGGATGACAATTACGTGACAAGCTAGCCACCAATTCGCCAGTTAAAGCTGATGAAGGAGGTTAAGGTGGATTTGTGGATTAAGGTGGATTACGGTAGTTTAAGTCTGATTGAGGTCAATTAAGGTGGAATAAGGTGTATTAAAGAGGATTACGGTTGATTAAGGTGGATTAGGGTGCAATAAAGTTGGTTATAGTCGAATAAGGTGGAATAATGAGGACTAGCGTATATTAAGGTCAATTAATGTGGATGAAGCAGGATTAAGGTAGATTTGGATGAATTAAGGAGGATTAGAGAAGATTAAGGTGGATTAGTGTGCATTAAGTTGGATTAAAGTCGACTAAGATAAATGAAGGAGGAGTAGGGTGGATTAAGGATGAATAGGGTGGATTAAGATAGATTGTCATCCTTGAGAGCAAAATCTGATCTAAAGCCCCTTGCACGCACCGCGCTACTGCCAGCCTATGCCTGTCCATAAGTTATATTAGTTCCCTAATTCACGAGCCATATATCACTACGAACTGGGCACCCATTGCAAGTCTTACGGCCAGGCTCCCATACAACTTCTTTTTCTTGGTATTTTTTTTTCCTGCGCAGCATCAGACTGGAACGCCCTTCCCCATCATGTCACTGAAATCACTTGCCCGACACCGTTCATCGAAAATGTGTCTTTGTTCGCTGAAAAGTAATCCGTTCTTTTACTCGTCATTTCATATATTTTTTCCTTTTTGTTTTTATGCACTTGCAAAACGTAACTTTCTTGTGCAGCTTTTCTGAATACCTGTGTTTCTGTAACGTGATCAACTGTACCCACCCCTTATGTAATACCCCTAGCAAAGGGGTCTTTAAGGAAATCAAACTGGTCTGAACTGAAATTATGAAGGATTAAGGTCGATTAAGGTGTAATAATGAGGAATATGGTTGATGAAGGCGGAATAAGGTGGATGAAGCAGGATTAAGGTGGATAAGGGTGTCCTTGTCTCGATGCTTTAATTGCATTTATATTATCATCATCATTATTATCTTGATCATCATCAGCCGTAATTTATGCTCACTGCAGGACGAAGACCTCTCCCTGTGATCTCCTATTACCCCACTCTTCCGCAAGCTGCTTCCGACTTGCGCCTGCAAATTTCCTAACATCATCACCCCGCCTAGTATTCTGCCGTCTTCGACTGCGATTTCCTTCTATTGGTATCCATTCTGTAACTCTAATGGTCCACCGGATATCCATCCTACGCATTACATGGCCTGCCCTGCTCCACTTTTCCCACTTAATGTCAACTAGAATGTCGGTTATCCCTGTTTGCTCTCGGATCCACACCGCTCTCTTCCTATCTCTTAACATTAGGCCTAACACCTTTCGTTCCATCGATCTTTTTGCGGTTCTTAACTTGTTCTTGAGCTTTTTTGTTAACGTCCAAGCTTTTGTCGCAAATGTTAAAACAGGTAGAATGCAATGATTGCACACAATCATATACACAGTCATACATATATATAATTTCGTCATTTTACAAGAGCACACAAGAGCTTCGCTGGTCGTTCTTCTTGACAGAGTGGAAGGGCCACTAAGGTTTTTATAACATATGCTAATGTAGTGGACACGTACCGTAAGATAAAGAGCAGAGCACGCAAAAAAGGATAAATAGTTGATAATCCCCTCCTGCGCTACTCTTTCTTGTCCTTATGATACAGTTGCATTGCAGCTTTGCATGTGTTATTCATTATTTTCGTGTGCATGCGCACTAGAGCACCACACGTTAAACAAGGAAAAAGAAAGGCCAGGGGCACACGCTCTTGCTACCTCCAATAAGCCGGGAAGCTTGCGCCGAATAAATTGTCCCAGGGGCTGTGTCGTGCGGGCAGGAAGAGCCTAGCAGGCGAAATTTGCGCTTTGAGTGAACGTTGTGCGCATGCGCAAATCTTGTTGATCTCCTCGCTTCGCGCCGTTAGAAGGCGCTGGCCGGTTTCCAGTCGACGCTCGCTCGGTACTGTTCAAGAAATGGTCGACTCGACTTCGATTTAGGTGCTTGTTAAATGGACACTAAAAGCAAATACTCAGACAACGTGTGCTGTTGATGTGTCATTCCAGAAACATCGCAGCGCTTGTTTCGGGCCAAGAAAAGGCTTCTTTTACGAGAAAATTGCGTCTGAAGGGTCAGCATACTTTTAGCGCAATTCAAATCGCCCGCCCCCGAGCGGGGAGTGGTGTCGTTGCATACGCCATCACCACCCTTTACTGCCGTCGATGAGTAAAACGGCGCCCAGCAGAAGACACTACGGTTTTCGGCGCAAAACGCAAGCGCGCAGCCTTGGAGAAACCGAGCCATGACATAGCTTTGGATTCGCCGCTGCAGCCTTCTTGGTCAAGTGTGGCGGACCGTTAGCGAATCCCGCGACATCACGTGGACGTGGTATTCTCTGCTACTTGTTGTTAGTGTCAGTTTCGCGAGCCAGCACAACAAGTGCAGCACTACGCGATAATGAAACTTCTGAAACGTGAAAGCGCGGGCAGCGCAAAGTGAAGAAAACTACGCCTTTAAACCACCCGCGTCGTTGTCAAGAGTAACCTCAATCAATTCCTTTTTCTAAAAATGAAATAAAAATGAAGAAACAGCTCTTCCTTTCGTCTTATAATGCGATACAGTGATCATTTTTATTACCAGTGCTTGAGTACCAGTGACATAGTTATAATGAGGATTGCCTTCGTCATCGGTCAAGTAGTTGAACGTCCCGGGGGAATCTCAAATCGTGTCATGCATGTACTTCAAATTATCGATTACTGAAGCTCTGCTCCCGATGATATTGACCACTTAGGCGTTACAGACCACCAATCTATCACTTTAGCCTGACCTTTAGCCTTTAGCCTTTATTGCTAATTTAAAGAACCTCGGATGGACAAAATTATTCCGAGGCCCTCAACTGCACTGTCTCTGTACACTGTAATGCGTAGTTTTGGGAAGTATAATTATATAATAATTGATTAGTATGTTTCAACTGTATCGGATGCAAACGTAGTTGAACTATATTTTAGAAAGGAAACAAGAATAATCCCGGAACGCCTGTGCTGAAATGAGGGCATAGGTGAGTTAAACACCCCTTCCTTCAATTTCGATCAAAATTATTTGTCAGGGCCACTAGCGCACTTAGAGGTGTATAACAGTGATTTGTTAATTTCATATTATGGTCTAAAACATTGTAGGAAGCGCAATTTCTACATAATGCCGCCGTATGAAGTAATATGTAAAATACAGTGATGTGGAGTCAACAGCAAACCTTATGTTGCGAAACTTGGAGAAAAGCTACAATGTGATTGCGTGGTGGTTCGAGCTAGTTGGTATAATTTTAAAAATCGGACATCAGGAAACCAAGGAGCAGCTTCTGCAATCGCGGTAGTTTCCGCAACTAAATTTCCAAAACAAGGTGGCTTATTCCTGAAGATCTGTGATTAGTGACAAAACTTGATAAGATTTTAGTGCATTTTATGAAAGCACGAGCTTATACTCTGCTATTTATGGATGATCCCGACCAGAAACAATTTCTTTCGTTCACAGGTAGACACATCTTCTATCCAAGCGAGCCTGTACCACGACACACATCACCAATCGTCTGTTAGAATACAAGATCAAGATGGCTTCGTGCAAGTCGTAAGTAATTTGTCCATTAGCGTCTTTGGACACACAACAAATTAGGAACCATAAATAACTAGGATATGAAACGACTCAGCAGTTTCATGGGGGTAAGTCATTGCCAAATTTACTAAGGAGGTGTTCGACACCCTTGATGGTGAGTGAGCCAGTGCCTTAAAGGGGTGGCGTTGCAGAGAAGAAGAACGAAGGCCTTGGAGAGGTTGCCATACGCGAGAGAGCGCTTTGCTTGGCTCCAACGAGTTAATAATTATTACAGTCGTTCATTGTACAATTTTGCCATGCGACAACGTATATTCTTCTGCGTGCGCCTGGCCTCCCTAAGGTCTAGAATTGGTTTTTTGCGTCTATATCTATTTTCTGCGCTCCGGCGTACTGCACGAAGCCTTTGTAATTGAATATCAAAGTACGTGCGAGTAGCTGACCATGAGAAGCAGCTCGTTGCAGCCTACATTGCCTCCGCAATTGCAAGCTCTATGCTACGTGCAAGGCCACCCTTGCTTTCCGCGTTCACAGGTGCTTGAAATGTGGAACAAATAATTGATCGAGATGATCAATTATTTGTTCATTTGATCGAGACCTTTTATGGCAGCATAAGAAGGAATATGGTCACTTCCACGCGTTTCCAAGTAAGTAAACCAGTAGGTGCGCGTAGAAATGCATCCGGATACCAAAGTAAGATCTGGACAGCCGCTGTACGACGACTCATTCAAGAATGTTGGGCTGCCGATGTTCAAAAGGCCGAGGTCATAGTCCGAAGCAAACGATACAAGAGTCCTGCTTCTTATATTGGTTCTTGTACTCCCCAAAGTGGGTGATCAGCATTAAAATATCTTGCAATTACCTAAGGACTGCGTCAAAACGTTTCCAAGCATTTTGCAGTCTAAACGATTTGATGGGAAAATGTAGCTGGCGGCGAGTGCAAAAGAACGCTTCTTCTTTGCGCTAAGGCACACATACTGGTTGTTGTGATGAAGAGGCACGCACAATCTAAGCCACGTAGGTGAGCTCCTTGACAAAATAAACGAGCACCCTCCTGCTTTGTATTCTGATAATTTGAGGATATTTGTCACATTTGGTTTACAGATTACTAGCACTGAGAACCGATTTACATTACAGATTGACGAAAATAAAATTAATACGTGATTTCAGGCCTCTCGCATTCCACTGACGAATTGAGGCATTCTTGACTTCTATAAAAATTCGCTTCTGCAGAAGTGGGCGAGCCAAGTTTCTGATGCAAGCTTTCAAGCACTGGAGCGAGAGCATCTAGCACTTGTAAAGCGCATCAAGCAGTCGAAGTTTCTTCATTTGTCAAAAGAGTGTGAATCGCAGCCATTAGCGACTTCAGCAGTATAAGCTCCTGCACATCCTGCTCAGGCATCTTGTCGGAACGGCCACAATAATCGGCGTCACCTGTCACTAACAGAGTCTGATAACACAGAGCTGAAGGGAACACTTTTTACAACATTCTGTACCTTGTGGTAATTCGCTGCTCATTTACACCCGACTTTCAGATGCTTACAGTCTTGAGGACTGTCCAAGCTTCTTATTACGGCGACAGCAATTATGTGGACACTTCAGGAGCGTTTCTATCGTCGCCGTCGTTGCGATGTTGCGATAAAGTCAAAGTTTGATAACAACGTTGCCACGCGTGTTATGCGGTGGGGGTGAGGGTGAGCCGAGGATGGTGGCTTGACCTCGCGAGCGTAAGGGAAGTAAGCGGGCAGAAAGCGCGCCGTCTTCCATCGCGGGCAAGGCACCTGGAGGGGGGGTGGGGGCTTATAATTTGACGGTAACGGCGTATGGTGCGGCTGAGTACGGGCGCGCGGGCCCTCTCTTGAACATGACCTGCGATGGGTACAGAGTCTAAGCTCACCAACAGCTGAATTGCAGGTATGCTTGTGCATACGGGTGGTCGCCCTTTGTTGGTTTTAAAGCTTCGACCAGCGCCAAATTCTCGCCCGCTTGTTGTTTTATTTTTGGTCATTGGTTTCTTTCACCGAGCTGTCACTGACATTATTTTGTCAGAATCTTGCTAGACGGTTTTCTCAGTGCGGAACATTCACAAATAATATAGTCAGTGCAGTAGCAACATGGACTAATTACAAAAAACATCTCATCTTCGACGCAACTACGATTTTGCGTTCTCGAGCTAACAAAAATGCTAGACTCATCTCTAAGGTACTGCGACGTGAAGAGAAGGACCACCAATCAAGCTCATCTCTTTCTTAGACGATTACGCTGTTTGAATATCTGAGCAGGTCATTTTTTAGCTTTATTGGATGCACTGTTTTTCGATGTCCAACTTCAGTGAGCTAGTCGGATTCAATAAATTTATAACCAATAACTTACATTGTAGCAAATTGCATTCATTTATCGACAGTGCCGCTTATTGGGGCCATGATACCCAATTTTTTCATGTGAAGAACGATTTACATGTTAAATAGTATGGCTCCCACATCAAGCTGGTAAAACTTGAGCACGTTTTGTGGTGGTATAAAATATGTATTTGCATCTTACAGAGAAAATGTTAGCCTCTAGTTGGTCGCGATTCTTATCGGAGTCGTCCCCAGGGAAACATACACCTCCAGCGATTGAAAATAATGCATTCTTTGATATCACGCATACAACATACAGCACATCCTTCATTTCAGTAAAGAACAAGCACAAAACAAGCACCCAAAACACATCATTGATGATAAGGCGTTCCTGTTAACAATGCGAAGCACGCAGCGCTCCCCGTATACGCTTCCTGGTAAAGATCACAGTTCTGCGCAAGTGGCCGCGGCGACGGCAACTTGCGACCTGGGGAGTGACATCACTAACCTGTCACATGTAAAAGACCCAGCCTAGAAAATGATTTCATTGTTGTTGCAGCACCGCTATTGGTAGGTAACGCATAGTTAGGACTCCCAAGCAGGAGCGTGAATACGAGGAGCGGCAAAGGGAAAAAGAAACAGCAAAACAACGAGCGATGGGGTGCTGCCGCTGGTCGTACTGCCCTGGAATTCCAGTACATGGAAAGTCCTGACATCCACATTCCCCTGTGGCAGAATAATGCGCCGGAGGACGGAATTCAGCAATAAAGCATTCCATGCGCCCCTGAGCAGTTGTACTGGTGGTTCCAAATGGCTTCGCTGGACATCGCTGGGCCGGGATTTTGAGTCAATTTTACAGCGAAGCGGTTAGCCTCTAGTTGGTCCGCATTTTAACGACGAAGGTGTTTAGCCTGGGTGTTTGCTGTCAGGTGCAACGCCGAAATCTGGGCCGATCCTGGTGGTTGTGCAGAAAGGGTCCAAGCGCAATGGCACATGCCCCTGTGAACTAGCGAAGCTGTTTAAGATCGAGGATGGCCCGTCGAGTGTACGCCGCAAGACCTTTGCCTAGCGATGACGTCACTATGCGTCGCCTAGCAACGCTTCGCCCCAGCTGCGCTAATCGTGCCGAGCCTCGACACAGCTGCGTGAGCCGTGACGACATCGCAGCGTGCCGCATCGCTTCGCCTTAGCTTTCCCGAGTCATGATGTTACCGCGCCGTGCGGAGTGGTTGCCGCAGAGGCGGAGCTAATCTGTGACATCACTGCACCTACCCATGGGAGATATAGCTCCGCGTCGGCGCTGCGGCGACACAAAAGCCCCGCCGTCTCCGCGCCGAGCACATCGCCGCGAAGACGATGCGGCCGAAGAAGGCCTCATTCCCGAAGGAGAGGAAGCGTGACGCGAATGCCGCTGCACCCTACTCGAAAGCGAGTGAGACGACTACGCTCCGGCGCCGAGTATCCCGCCGCCGTAGTGGCGGCGAAACGTCGGCGATTCGCGGAAAAGCCGGAGTTACGAACCCGCAAAACCGAGCAAAAGCGTTTGAGCATTCACAAGCGTCCAGATACAAGCGTCCGTGTTCGTTGCTCCATGGGCTGTTGGTGACTTCGGGGTGATCTTGTGCAAAACGTGGCCGAGTCTCGAAGCATAACGTATACCTCGCAAGAACTTGGCCCAACCGGGATAAAGTTAGCTGGAGTAGCTGGAGTCGCCAGCTTCACTGTTTGCCCAGTCTTCACGCCACTAGTATGAAGCTGCCCCAAATCTTTTTTTTTCGTATCCGCGTTAATTAGCGTAAAATTTAGGCCGATCCCGCAGGTGGTGCAATACCGGCCCTGCTCGCGGCGGAGGCGAAGCAGGCTTCAAGCCCTGAGCAATGTGAATACATTCTTTGGAACCACGCATACATCATGCAGAACAGCATTTGTCTCAATAAAAAAACACACATAAAACAAGCATCCGAACCACACATTTCATGGATAGCCCGTGAGACGTTCACGAGGGCGTTCTATGCCGCTTTACTAAGCATGCGCCCCTGGCATAATGGTTTCAATATCGGGCTTTTGTAGTAGAGGTCCCGCGTTGGAATCCTTGCGTCGAAGATATTTAATATTATTCATTTTATTATGAAGCAGAAGTTTGTTGAAAATGACGACTTTACGAAGTCACGAAGCCGTTTGAAGTCAGAAGGACGAAGTTTAGGCAAATCCATGTATCCATGTGATAATGCCCATGCTCGCTCAAGCGGCCCGATTGCAGCTTCCATAGACAGTCCCATTGCAGCACTGATGTGGGTAAGCCACGAAGAGTTAGGGCTCCCCGAAGAACCACAGCCACCACAAAGCGATTTTCACAACCATTGCTCCAAAGTAATGAAACATTTCATACAGCCATCAGCAGGTGCAGTGGTTTTACAACAGCTACGCTGGACATGCACTTTCGCTGGGCCGGTATGGTGAGTCAGTTATTTTATTCTTGCAGTTGAACCGTAAACCACACTGATAAGATCAAAGGGTGACGAAATCAATCGCACTCCTAGCTACGCTTGTCTTGGGAGAAGGAAAGCCTTTCTGCGAAACCGTGCGTTTTGTGTACTGCAAGCTCCAGAAGCGATGGTAGGGAGGGACAAACAAGTCGTGGTTATCTTGTCTTCACATACGCACCTCGGGCGTCAGCGTGAGATAAGTTTTGGCGGGTGTGCTGGGCTTTGTGCCGTTTTTGGCGCACGCATAGGAATATGGGGGGCAGTATTTAATGGCGACGTCTTCGCCGCACTGTCGTGAGAGAGGGTGCGGATCAGGACGTCTGATGTGGTTTCTGATTTTTTTTTTTGAAACAGTCGATACCGCGGCTTCCTGCAGTTGCCCATGTCACAACGGATGTCACAACGGTCGCTGTTGGTAGCAGGTGCTTAAAAGCCGCGGTTTTAAATTGTCACTCCTGATTAAAATATGATCTGCAAGTTCATTTTGTTAGTGCATGAGCATATTTATCCCTCTACTCTCAGTTAGAATGATAAAGTTAGAATAGTTGAAGGAGCGTGTCATGGCACATTTTATTTATCGCGCATGAATGAATCGACATTTCAACATGGAATGCAGTAAATTCCTCGGAGGTCCACAAACCGTTTGCAGTCAATATAAGGAAAAAAAGATTTAAAAAATTTAATTATGGGGTTTTACGTGCCAAAATCACTGATCTCATTTGAGGCACGCCGTAGTGGGGGACTCCGGAAATTTGGACCACCTGGGGTTCTTTACGTGTACCTAAATCTAAGTACACGGGTGTTTTCGGATTTCGCCCCCATCCAAATGCGGCCACCGTGGCCGGGATTTGATACCGCAATGAAAAAAAAAAAGGTGTGGTTGATCCCTCTTTCATAGGAATCGGTAGAATACGAAAGCGAAACTTTTCTTCACCGAAGCAATTGTACGTTTGCTTCGCGAACTCACGGCCTACTGCAGCGAAAGGCCCACGATTTGCGGGTCGGCGACTGCGTTGCAGGTTTGCTTGGTGCGCGCCGTCCTGTTGGCGAACGGCGTCCTACTGCCGAGTCGCTTCAGTGAAGGTACGAGCATTTTGGTCCTGCTCCGTGGCGTCTTGGGCAGCCAGCTGCGTCGCGCTCAGCTTCAGCAATGCGAGTGGTAGAGTTCACAGCATGCGCCGACAATGCACGGGGGCGTTCTGCTTCACTCTGGCGTGTCTCTCGCTGTACTAAAGCGAGATTTTCCCGTCGACATCATTGCCTTTCGGCGCTGCTTTGCGCAGCAGTTTTATTAGTTGATGCCATCGCAAGCGAAGCAGTAGGCGGCCTGTAGGGACTGCTAATGCATGTCGAAGCTACACTCCGTAGGCGACGAGGCGTCACAGGCTAATCGCACGCGAAAGACAAAGCATGTGCGGAAACTGCATCGTCACCTCAGCAGAAGACCTACACCGCCTACATCCGCTGCGCTGAGACAACCGAAGCGCTCACTGTCGGCGCTCGTTAGCTTCATGGTGGAGTACTTCGCTTCACCGCTCCTAGATGGCGGCACCATCCCTGACAACGAAGAGCATATCTTGCGCGTTTGCATCGACGTCACATCTGTTACAGGAATTTGATGGTGGACCCCGGCATAACACACTTTCATGTTAAAAGGTATCACTACACGTTACATTTACGTTTGGTCCTGGATTACATGAAATCCTACTTAAGCGTAGCATTCTTCAATTAAAAGATTCTGAGTGTTACAATTTAGATAGTAAGAGAAAATAAACTTGATCTTCATTTTATTAGGGAATATTACACCTAGGGTGGCGCCCTTAGTTCTGGACGCCATTGGCTCGCTTAGAATTTATCTGATATTTGATGCTGTACTGCGCTAAGTGTGTAACATCTGGCTGCTATTCTTGACGGAAAATGTTTTATATGTTTTACTGTAACTGATTACGTTGACAATATTTCACATATAGGAGGGTGTTATCAACAGCAAGCTGAGGATAAAGCCACTACCTGACAGCGAACGGTCGTCGCGAGGTCGGGTGCTCCACAAGGTATACGAAGTGCACGAGAGACAAGCAGGATCTCTCAGGGAAGGTAAACAATCTTTCTCTCCTGCTGCTGAGGCTTCTAAAGGTTGACCACACTGAATTCCAATATGTGCTATGCCCGTAGTAGAGTTCAAGGAGCTCAGGTCTATCACTTCGCTGAGCAGGCAATTATTTCGCAGAGGCAACAAGGTCGCAGGATGCGTTTATTGCTTGTTTTATGCGCGTTTTCTCACCACGAGTTAATTTGGAAAAGAGCTGTGACACTATCGCGCATGAGTTTGCAAAAGAATTTTCTTTAAACGGAAAAGTCAGATGTGGAAGCGATATACCAACTTATTCCATATATACCAACACTTTCCATATTCTCTAGTAATGTATTCACGTGTTTTCGATCGTTTCTTGGAAAAACTATAGTCAAGGTCAGTGGATAGCGGCGCTTATTGCTTTGGTGTTCAAACATTTCCAGTTGTTATGTTTACTTAGGCAGCCCTAATTATGGCACTTTCTATAAGCATAAGCCAACAAGCTTTTGAAGCTTTCCGCCGACACATCTAGAATACATTTCATTGAGGATTGCTTGGCGCCTTCTTTAAAGAATGTTAAAAATATACTGCATGGAAAGGAAACTAGAAAGTGCCCCAGTGAGTTGTACAAAAACGTCTTTGTGCTTCTTTCTGCATTTAAGTAGAACTAAAACGAATTGGGCCAATGCAAGCGACTCATAATGCTTTAGAAATTTCGGCGTTAAAAAAAATGAAGCAGTTTCGCCTGAAAGGCGAAGCATAGATTTTGATGGCACATTGGCGGACGAAGTCAGGATATCAGTTTTATCGGCGGTATAAACTTGTAAGCATAGTCATACTAACTAAATGAATAAGCACGGTGTCACACGCGCACAAGCAAATATGAACACATCTTATTCGATGACCGCGGAAACTCGCTGTGAAAACGCTGGAGTGAGAAAGCGTGGTGCACCGAGTGCATTGATCTGCGTGCTGCATCTCGCATCAACGCAAACTAAGCCGCGAAAACACAGCGAGTGGCGGTCTGTGTCCCCGACGCAGACGGCTCTCAAAATACAGTGGCCCGGGCGGCCCGAAGTAGATACACCACGGCCCTCCCTCCCCGAACCCCGGAGCCTTGCGGCCCCAGCGGGCGCGCACGGCTGCTCGGACCGCCTAGGGCCACCCGGAGTAGAAACCCTCCCCCCCCCCGCCCTCCCTGCTGTCCCCCCGGAGCGCTGCGCGCAACAGAAGACAGCGCGCTTCCTTCCACCTTTCCTCCCTTGCGTGCGCGAGATTGAGCCGCGATCGCCGGCTCACCCTCGCGCGCTTTCACTGGCGCATACAGCATACGGTGCGCGACGATGATTTTATCGCTCTAGGACTTTAAACGGAACCTCACTGTGAAGGCGACGATGATGGCATAAAAGGGCCTGGAGTGTCTATATATTTGCTATCCCAATAATAATGCAGAGCGCTCGGACATAGCTGTTATGGTTGCATTTTTTGACAGCTTGGCGGGGTGAATCTGTACTACACGCGATGAAGGATTATCACTTAATAATATCTGCGAACACCTTTGGTAACCGGATTGATAAATGTGAACTGCAACAGCTGCCATCAGGCGTAAAGATCTGTTTTATTCGTGTTTAACTGTCAAATTGCCGTTCAAATCTCAAAACGAACAATGAGAAGAGGTGCAGTACACTTCCCACTGTTCGTAACAATTTGTGAAAATTCTCTCAAAGTTGTTATACTTCTGTGTTTAACTCGGAAGTTCAAGTCTCATATTTTAATTTCAGGTCGGCTGCTTGAAGATCCACAAAACGATGACCGGAATGATAGGCGTCGCCGCAAGTCTCAAGAGCGTGAGTGCAAATTTATTTCGTAATCGTGACAACGACAGTTGCACTTGCTCAATGGCACTGGCCGAATATAAAAGAAGAATGGTGCTTCGGTTACCATCAGAAATATTTCTATACGCAGCATTTGCAGTTAAGCAACGCGCAAAGAAATTCAGAGGAGAAAAAAGGAATTATTAATATATAATTAAGCACCCCATTATTAACTACTTAACCTACTCCAATTCTGAATTTCATGAAATTCGGCTATCCAAAGCCATGCTTGATATAGTGTTGGGAGGAAGACGAAGCAATCAAGCTGGAAGATCATATAATTATTTATTCTTTATTCATAAGCACTTCTATCTGGCATTCTAGGATATCTCATACCAAATATTGTTTCAGTTTATCTGTCTGCCCTGTCACGCACTTTCCTTCAGTTCTGGAAACCTATCATGGCATTTTTGTCTCCTTAAAGTTATTATTCGTCTTTCATCTACTTCCGCCCCTCTAAACTTGGCCTATTCTCTTTTTGTGTCTAAGTGCCATGGTTGAGCATCAGCAGCACCATCTTTAACGTAAGCGTGCCGCTCTGTCTCGAGAGGGGATGCGCAGCTCAGGGCGAAATCAGGTATCTGCTCATTTCTCGTCTGACTCCTCGAGCATACAACCACCCCTTTACCATTGGTAAAGATGCGGGTCAGCAGGGGCGGTGCCTGCATTTTTTTATGGTAGGGGGGGGGGGGGCACCCACGACACGGTAGTTCTTTGGGGGGGGGGGGGGGGGTAGGCAGGGAGGCGGGGAACTTCTGCGTTGTGTTTTTACTATGTTTAACTCCCATCCTCTTTCATCTCTGATTTTATAAATGCTCAACTTACTCGAGCGGCTGTCAGCGATAAATCTTGTTACATGTTACATGGCACCTAAGCTTCTTCAGTCACTCACGACTCCAATAAACATGCACGGTGTTCTGCTTAGGTAAGTGAAATGTAATAGATATGGAGGCTGCGCATGTTCAATTGATGTCAATCATTGATGAGCCCAACGCTTTGGTGCATTACAATTTCTCCCACTGTTTCTGAACGTGCTTCTTATGTTTACTTTTTTTAATTTAGCTAACTGGACTTTGTAGTTATTCGGCGTGCTTTCTTTGCCTCATTTAACAAAAGCATGTAAAAACAGCGAATATTTATTTATTTATGTTCAACACACTCGTGCGAGAGCACAACAGGTTTGCGATGCGGATTCTAATTGCTTGATGGCTAAAATTATTTAACGGCAGCATGACTGCGCTGAGGGCCTTCTAAACACAGGAGTGTAAATAAGCTATTCCATCAACGCAGTAAGATTTAAATTACTATTTAGCATATTTACACCGCAGTATTTCTGCTAAGAAAATGAGAATTTATACAGTACGCAGTACAGTACATACATTAATGTTATTTTGTTGCTGCTGCGTACTGTTCTTTTTCTTCATTTATTTGTGTATGTATCAGATCACGATATAGCTTCAAAAGAGTAATTTCACAGCAGGAGAAAGATTGCAAAATATATGTATACATATCTGTGCTGCCTTCCCTTACACAGCCATCGTGGTTATGCGACCTCACCTGGGTGAAGCTCATTCTTTGTCGAAGAGGCCTATGAGCTGAAGGCGCCTGAAAAAAGGGCTATTACATCCGAGGCAGGAACTTGCGAGTGCACGCAAGTGGGCCGAAGTGTAGCCCAATATTAAATGTATTTAGAATGGTGGGAACCATTTTTATCTTATTGCGGCAGTTCGTGCTGTATTTCAAGCCCCTATTCTATCACAAGTGAGAGAGGAATTTGTGATCAGAAATTTCCTATAATAAATTATAGTGCTTAAACAGGGTCATCCTTTGTAAGCAGCACTGCTTTCGTGCGTCTGCCTCCAAATTATAAGACATCAAAATTGAGATTTTGTTTCGTACTGCCTACCTTGGGTCAGCTTTTTGGCGCTCTTGGGGGGGGGGGGGAGGGGGTCAAAAGGGGGGCAGGCGCAAACTTTCCTGCCCCCCCCCCCCCCTGGGCACGAACCCTGGCGCCACCTCTGCGGGGCAGCCCATGAACACGGAAACCCGAAGCCAGACAGTGAATGCACCTTGAACACTGTCTAACCAAGCAATCCGTGGAAGCTCACCCCACTGAGCTTCTGTAACAGTTTCCAGCATTCCATGTAAATGCTACCCGACACCTTTTTTGGCACTAATACCATGATATCGAACACGGTTTGCCCTCTTACTCGTAGGAACGAATGAACACACGGAAACGGCACGACGCCACGAGGCTACATATAGAAGTATTGTAAGCACTATTGCGACGTAGCGTTAACACGACCTTTAATGCGCCGCGAAGACGTGGCGGACCGATCATACTCAAGGCACAGATCAGTCTCAAGATGAGTCCCCCACAAGCGATGAAGACGAAGAAGCCGATATGATGATGAACATGTGCAGCCAACGAAGAAGTTACTGAGAAATGCCCACAATAATTTCCCCCGCGTGCGAGCGGCCAGCCTGGCCGCAACTTAAAGGGACGGCGAACGCCTTGTGAAAGACTTCATGCGAGAGACGTGGACAATCTCGGCAGCGCGACAGCGGCGGTCAGTGGGAACCACAATAGGTTAAACGAGATAATTAACGGGAGAAGTCTGCTCCAAGACTCTGTATGGGCCTATGAACCGAAACTGAAACTTGTCGCACAAACCAGGAGTGCGAACTGGTGTCCGGAGTAGCACTTCATCGCCCGGGCGGAAGAACACTGCGCGATGGGAGGCGTCATAGAGGTCCTTGCGGTCCTGTTGCCGTGCTTCAGCGTTGATGCGGGCGAGCTGGCGACAGTGGAGGAGGCGTGATATATATTGTTCACAAGAGGATGCAGCTGGAGTGACAGGGGCAGAGAAGAAAGAGACGTCAAGAAAATAAGAGGGCGAACGGCCATAGACGAGGTAGAATGGCGAGTAACCAGTTGTGCGTTGTACGGCGGTATTGTACGCAAAAGTCACGAATGGCAAAATTGCGCCCCAGTTTGTGTGGTCTGGTTGAATATACATGGCTATCATGTCGGTGAGCGTGCGATGAAAGCGCTCAGTTAGTCCGTTGGTTTGAGGGTGGTAACTCGAGGTTGTCTTGTGGGTGGTGCCGGAGGCTCGGAGCAATTCGGCTACAATTTGTGAAAGGAATGCCTTCCCACGGTCGCTCAGGATGACACGAGGAGCACCGTGACGCAGGATTTATGCTTGAAGTATAAATGCAGCCACTTCAGAAGCCGACGGCGAAGTCACGCAAGCTGTTTCGGCGTAACGTGTCAAGTGGTCGACGGCTGTCACTATCCATCGATTGCCGGTGAGAGTCGTGGGAAGGGGACCATACAGATCAATACCAACGACTTCGAATGGTGCCGATGGACACGGGACTGGTTGGAGCTCTCCGCTTTGACCTGATGTTGGTAGCTTTCGGAGCTGGCAAATGGCGCAGGAAGCGACGTACCGCGCTACACTAGTGGATAAGCCAGACCAGTAGAAGCGACCTTTGATGCGGTAGTATGTTTTCTGAAAACCAAGATGACCAGCAGTCATGTCGTCGTGATAGGCCTTAAGAACATTAGCGCGAAGAGAGCGAGGCAGAACAGGCACCCAGCGTTGACAATCAGGGTGATAGATATGGCGGTACAGGGCGCAGTTGTCGAGCTTGAATTGCGTGACCTGTCGACGAAGGCGAGCATTGGGCGGGCGCGGCGAAGTTCCCTGAATGCGGTCTATGATGCGTCGACAGTAGGGGTCAGCGAGTTGGTGAGATATGAGCGATCCATGGTCATCAGAAGGAATCTGGTCAATAGCGGTTAAGGACAACACATGCGGGGAAGGACGGTCCGAAAGCTTGTGGCGGAAGGCAGGAGCGGAATCATGGCATGGCGTCGTAGGAAGCGGGCAGCGAGAAAGCGCGTCGGCGTCCTGATGCTTTTTACCACACTTGTAGATAATAGTGAAGTCGTATTCTTGCAGACGGATAATCCAGCGACCAAGGCGTCCGGTCAAGTTCTTGAGCGTGGAAAGCCAATGCATGGGGGTCCGTAACGATGGTAAAACGGCGGCCGTGAAGATACGGTCGAAATTTCTGTACCGACCAAACGACAGCTAGGCACTCCTGCTCAGTGATGGTATAATTCTTCTCGGTGTTCGTTAGTACGCGGCTTGCGTAAGCGACGACCCTCTCACGTGAAGACTCATCTCACTGTAGGAGAATACCACCGATCCCATGACCGGTAGCGTCCGTATGCAGGAGTGTGGGTGCGGTTTCATCGAAATGGCGAAGTACTGGTTCAGATGTGAGGGCGTCTTTCAGATGGGTAAACGCTGTTTCGCATTCGGGAGACCACTCAAAGGCAACGCCAGAACCGAGTATTTTGTGCAACGGTGCAGCTATTGAGGCGAAATCATGTATAAAGCGGCGAAAATAAGAAGCGAGGCCAAGGAAACTGCGCAAATCTTTGGCCCTTTCGGGGCGAGGGAAGTGAAGAACCGCTGAAACCTTATCGAGATCTGGACGAATGCCGTCCTTGCTCACAATGTGACCCAAGACCTTAATTGTCTTGCTGGCAAAACGGCACTTTTTCGTGTTCAGCTGTAGGCCAGCGTTGGCAAGGCACGTGAGAACTTCGGCCAGGCGTTGCAGGTGTTGAGAGAAGGTGGAAGAGAAAACAACGATGTCGTCCAGATAGCACAGGCAAGTCTTCCACTTCAGGCCACGCAGAATGGTGTCAATCATGCGTTCGAATGTTGCGGGTGCATTGCAGAGTCCGAATGGCATTACATTGAACTCGTATAGCCCATATGGGGTTGAAAACGCTGTTTTTTCTTTATCGTCCTCATGCATAGGTATTTGCCAGTAGCCCGAACGCGAATCAAGACTCGAGAAGTACTCGGCATTCTGCAGTGAATCCAAGGCATCGTCTATGCGAGGCATAGGATATAGATCCTTACGCGTGATCTTATTGAGTTCCCGGTAATCGACGCAAAACCGCACAAAGCCGTCTTTTTTCCGAACTAGAACGACTGGGGATGACCAAGGACTAGCGGAGGGGCGTATTATCTTCCCTTGCAGCATGTCGTCGACGTTTTCTTCAATGACTTTCCGCTCGGCAAGAGAGACGCGATATGGTCTATGGCGAACAATGGACCCGCCATATGTCTCTATCCGATGCGTGATGACGGAAGTCTGTCCCAATGAAGAGGCATGCGCGTCAAGCGAAACTTCATACTTTTTCAGCAAAGCAATCAACTGTTGTGACTGTGAAGGGGTCAGGTCGGAACTGATGGCAGCTTCATGGGCAGAGAAAGATGCGGAACGCCCAACAGAAGGAGCTTCAGAGGAAGCCGCTTCAACAGAAACAACAGAGAGATGCTCGGATATTTAGTGACGCAAGCCAACGTAGTGCCCTTAGGGATCAGAAGTTTTTCCGATGTCGGGTTGGTAGCGCAGGTGAATGCGGAGCCATTGTCAAACCGGAGCAGCCCTGACGCAAAGACTATCCCTCTTATGAGACAGGTCGCAGATGGTTGTACGAACACGTCACCATGTTCAATGACATCCGACGCGATTGCAACAATTCTCTGACGGCAAGGAAGTAGCTCGGTGTCTTCTGTAGCAAGCAAGCGAAGCGGTGAGTCATCTGTATGAAGTGAATGGGCGGTGTCGGTCATGTGGAGCACACGTTTCCGACAGCAGATGGAAGCGGACGCCGTAGAAAGAAAATCCCATCCTAATATCAGCTGCTGGGTACACGAACTTAGCACTGCGAATTGTATATAATGCAGAATTCCATCAATGTAGACACGAACAGTGCACATGGCGGCAGGTCGAATGGCGTTCCCTTGAGCAGCGAGTAGCGTAGGTCCATCATAAGGAGTGGTGACTTTCCTGAGGCGCGAACACAAATCACGGTGAATAATTGACAAACTAGCACCAGTGTCTATTAAAGCTTCCACGTGCACTCCTTCAACGAAAACAGATAGCATATTATGCGGACGCGCTGGAGGAATTTCTGTCCTGTCGAGCAATGCAGCTTTTTCTCCAAAAGCTGCATAATTTAGTTAACACGACCTTTAATGCGCCGCGAAGACATGGCGGACCGATCACACTCAAGGTAAAGATCAGTCTCAAGATGAGTCCCCCACAAGCGATGAAGACGAAGAAGCCGCTATGATGATGAACATGTGCAGCCAACGAAGAAGTGACTGAGAAATGCCCACACTATTAACATTCTTCATCCTTTTCACATGTACAAAGCCATCATGATCCCTCATCTTTGGCTTCTTCGAGCACGAGCTGGCGTGTTTTCTTTTTGGAATAAAAAACGTTTGGCAGCTCGGTCGGTCTCGGTCTTATAAGTGGTGGAGGTAAGCCAAGACCCCGACGTCCCCTGGCGTTCCCATCCTCCCTGGAACTACCTTACGGTCACCACCTCCGCCCGGCTACCCCTACCATGATGGACCCTTTCAACCCCAGCTTTTCCGGATCCTTTAACCCTATGTGACTAAGTACTCACAAAATGAGTATAGCAAGAGTAGAAGACAGTGCAGCTCACTCAACAAGAAGACGAAAGGAAAGACAAGCGAGGTTCCTGCAGCGGATAAAAAGGGGCTCAAGCAGAGGAATGGTTCTAACGCCGGCACGACTAGGGCCAGAGAGCCTACGGATTCAGGAGACCGGGCGTACGCCATCCAGACGAAGAGCTCCTTGGGCCGTCGCCTTGCACGAGACCTCAGAGCGGCCTGCTGCTGTCTACCGAGCTGTGGGCCGCCCACCTTTTCCTGCCCCGTGCTGCTTCTTCTACTTGACCACGTAGGACATCACTCTGCCCACGAGTGTTCCGTCTCTACGAGTCTCACCACCCTGCAGACTTCAACAGCAACCTCGTGAGACTGCATAGTTTTTTCTCGATTTTGAACAATCATAACCTAGCTGTAGATGTTATTTCGTGTCTATGTGCCATCTAATAAAATTTTAATGGGTTTCATAATCACGCACCATGTCCTCCATCTTCCTCGCTTCATAGGCCTTGCCACGTGACCATCCTAGCCATAACATATCTGGCGTCCGCGACAGAGCTGCTCTTATTCTGTCTAGAAGAGCATCACATTGCATATGTGTGTTTGACGGGTAAGGATGGAAGCAAACACGCTTATGACAATTGGAAAGGAACTGGGGTTCACTGGCCCCCCGCTGAAACAATGGGTAGACGAAGAACGCGCACGCGAAAGAGAAGCACGGAAAGCACGCGTGGCTGAACACAATGTAGCAAAAAAAGCTGATGCCGAAGCGCTAGCTAGATTAAAGGCAGAAAGAGAAGTGCTCGAGCTCAAGTTAAAGTTCAGTGAGTTAGGTGCGACAGCGAGTAGCATGACTACTGGGCAGATTACAGGGAGTGCTCACGTAAGTGCTACCGAGGGATACCAAGGTCCGCATAAACTAATCCCAGCATTTAACGAAGGACGCGATGAGTTCCATGCATTTGTTCAAGGATTTGAGCGCGTCGCTACTAGCCAAGGCTGAGTACAACAAAATTGGGCTCTATCGCTAAGCCTTTGTTCGATCGGTGAAGCTCTAAGTGTTGTCGGCAGAATGGCATCTGATCATGCCATGGACTATGCAACAATAACGAACACGCTGTTACAACTTCAGGTTCACGGAACAATGCTACCGAACCAAGTTTCGGTCGGCGAAACCCGATTACTCCGAAACTGGCAGGCAGTTTGCCGGACGTCTTTTGGGATATCTTGACCACTGGCACGAAATGGCCAAGACAGACGGGACATATGATGCTCTGCGAGACAAGATTGTCTCAGAACAGTTCCTGATGAGTTGCCATGAGAAGCTGCCAGTGTTCCTGAGAGAAAGGAATTGTCAAGGGCTTCACAAGCTAGCGGAAGCTACTGATCATTACTTTGGAAGTGGAGGGCTTATTCACCCTGGGCAAAGGTTAAGACGAGACAGAACCTAACAAGCCACCAGCTCAAGCTCGAACCTCTGAGCGACACGAAGAGAATGAAAAACCACGATGCGCTCTTTGCGGTAAACGCGGTCACAGAGCTGCTGATTGCTGGGCCAACACAAAGGGTCCAAATAAAACGACATCTTTTTGAGCAAACAGCCGCCGCACTGGGAATGTGACAGATGAGTGCGGCAAAAAGGTCAAAAGTATTGAGAAGGCTTATGCTCGATGCAGCAAGCAGATGTGTCCGATGTAGTTAAGGAAGAGACGCAGACTTGTGTTGAGTTTCAGGAAATACGGAACACGGGGGAACGCAAAGGCAAATAGGAAACAAAAAGTCTACGCGTACGGAAAATTGTTGAAGCTACCTGACGCAGACGTGAAGATCATGTCACCGTTCTTCACAGGCAAGACTCGGGTCCTCTGCATGGACAATGCCTTATATGACATTGTCTTGGGAAACGTGAAAGGTGTGTGCGATGTCTCAGATTCTGACAGTGAATAGAGAAGGCGTCTTTACACTTTGAACGCTGCGGAGGACTTATTTGGAGCAGAAGGCTGCAACTGTTCTGCCAATAAGTCCTTCTCTGCAGATGCTTCATCATCAGCTGCTAGACAAGCCGGCGACAAGTCGTAAGTAGCAGCGACAACCAGACAGGCAACATCAAGTTCCCATCTGCTACAAGCACCAGTTCTAAACCCCCTAGACATCAGCCCAGTAGACTTGAGCACAAGGCAAAGGGATGACCTCAGCTTACAGAAATGCTGTGACGCAGTTGACGAAGAGATTAAGACTAGGTTCGCCGACATCCAATATTTATACCGAAGGGAATTATTTACCGAAAGTACACAGTGCGGTCGAAAAAATAAATGGAACAGCTTGTTGTATCCAGAAACCTCCGTAATTTTGTCATGAACATGGCTCAGGAATGAATCCTTGCAGGACATCAAGGAATAAACCGAACCACAGACCATGTTCTTGAAGAGTTCTACTGGCTTGGAGTCCAATCAGATTTCACGCGATTGTTAAATCGTGTGATGTGTTAAAATGTGTGATGCAAACAAATTGTGTGATACCTGCCAGAGCACTTTTCCCAATTATTTAGTTGGTCGAGTACCATTGGGTAACACTCCCGTCGTTGATACTCCGTTTACCAAAGTTGCCATTGATATTGTGGAACCATTCTCTCCCATGTCAGAGAAGGGGATTAAGTACGTTTTGACAATGGTCGATATGGCAACGCGGTATTCTGACGTTGTGGCACTGCCTAGTCTTGAAATAGAAAAAGATCGCTGAGGTACTCCTGGAGATGTTCTCTCGTGTAGGAGTCCCACATGAGCTAATCAGTGACTAAGGCACGTACTTCTCGTCACGCCTAATAAAGGAGTTAAGCCGGCTTATTTATTTTACGCATTTGCCAACAACACCATATCCTCCCATGGCAAATGGCCTTGTGGAGAGGCTCAATGGCACACTTGAAAAAATAAGACGAATGTGACGAGAGAACCCAAAAAGATGGGACCGCTACTTGGCACCACTGCTTTTCGTTTATCGCCAATTTCCTCAGTTAAGCTTGGACTTTGCAGCCTTTGACTTGCTTTATGATCATTATGTCCGAGGGCCCAGGACAATATTGAAATAAATATGAGCTGGTGATCATTTTGATGATGACGCCAAAACATCATACGGGTATATAGTCGAGTTACGGAAGGGTCTTGAAGACACTTGCCGTTTAGCGAAGCAGGAGCTTCAGAAAGCAAAACTTCAGCTGAAAAAGCACTATGACTGAGGACCAAACTGCGTCATTTATCTGTTTGAGACAAGCTTCTGCTACTGCTCCCTTCGGACAACACCAAATCGGTTTTTACGAGGAAAGGGCCTTTCACTGTACTTGAGAGGCGAAATGACATGGATTACGTTATTGACCTTGGGACAAGAACGACGCTATTCCATATAAATCTAGTCAAGAGTATGAGGAATAGCCACCTTTAGCACCCCCATATGTAGGCGCACACTACACGATCCAGTTACCAAGCCCATGAAGAATATGTCTGAGGAAACGTGGTGTTTTAAAAGAATATATATGCTTCAAACTCGTGTAGCATTAATGTTGCACAACAATTCATGGCATGTTAGATTTCTGCATTGTTTCTGTATCGTCGTATTGTGTACCTGTAGGATAGGATAGGAATAAACTTTATTTGTCCAACGGTTATGATTGTTGGTGCCCGGGGCTAGGCTGCCAGGGGTCCATCGCCGGAGAAAAATCTTCCGAGATCCTCGGCAATGGCCCTGGCCCGCTGGACGGCCCACTCCTGGTCCTCGGGTGCCTCGCTGAGTAGCGCGGCTTGCCATCTCTCAGCGAGGCGCCCCGCTTCAGGGGATCCTGCTGTTGTCTTCTCCCTTCCTCTTGGTGCTTCTTGCTCATGGTGTTGGCATTCCCAAAGCACATCGGCCATATCAGCCCGTTCGTGCCCGCACCACGGGCAGCCGGGCGACGGCTGCAGCGCGGGCCACAAGCGGTGCAGGTGGTAGGGGTTGGTGAAAGTGCCTGTCTGCAACCGCCTCAGGTCGACTGCCTGGGACCTGTCCAGCCACCTGTGGGGTTGTGGATATTTCCTACGTTCTGTTTTGTAGCGACCAAGAACCTCTCTGTAAATTTTGTCATACGTGCCGAGTGTGCGGTGCTCGGAATTGTGGTGCGGTGCTGACCCTTCTGTAATGCGTGTGTGCTACCAACGTGGATCAAGTGCCCTCAAGTTCTTTGAACGAAAGAACTTTCTTAAGTGGGAGGGGGGTGATTGTGAAGAAGGGCTCACAAAATTATTATAGCAAGAGCAGACGACTGTGCGGCTGACTCAACAAGAGGACGAAAAGAAATACAACCGAGGCTCGTGTCACGGCCGCTCGATGAAAACCACACGGTGCGGCCTGCCGCGTCGCGGCGCAGGCAATGGGCGAGAGCGTGGAAGCGGAGTTGGCAGTTGTCGCCGCATTTCGCTAGGAGGGCGCCAGTAGTAGGGGAGGGCTCCACGCAACGCGTGGGCGGGAAGGAGCGCGCGTTCAGCGGGTAGGTCGAGATAGTGGTTGTTTTTCTCCACATGAATCGCTCGCACTGAGTGTCACTCAAGACAGTTTGCGCATGTGTGATATTTTATGCATTAGACAAAATGCCGCGCAACTGTTGTGTGCCGTTGTGTTCCACGAATGCATCGAAGGACCCGCAAATACGCTACCACGAGTTTCCCAGTAACGCAGAACGCAGGGCCGCATGGCTGCGAAACATTTCCCGTGAAGGACCCGGCGGGAAGGGAACAGTATGGCAGCCGAATGACAGGTCCCTGGTGTGCGCCTTGCATTTTACGCAGCAGGAGTACAAGGAGACCGAGAAGTTGAGGATACTTTTGCCAACGGCTGTGCTGACAGTGTTCCCCGGTTATCCAAGCTACATGAGCACGAGGAGCACGCCTGCTCCGAGGAAGAAGCGGCCATGCTTGGAAATAGAAGACGATAATGCGCAGTCGCGTGCCGAGTGCTCGGGCAATGCTGCTTCAAAAGACAGGCCTGTCATTAGCCAAAACGGCTCGTCAAGTGACAGCACTGAAGCCACGACGCCCAACAACTCCGAACTAGGGAATGAAACGTGTGTGGAAATTGCATCATTTTCATATGCATCATGTCAAACAACATTCGACCTTGTTAAAGTGACAGAAGAAGCTAAAAAAAAACAACGCGCTGCTTCCAAGCGAAGATCGCTCGTATGAAAGGAGCTCTGCAGGCCCTTCAAGAAAAAGTGGATGAGGCTGAGGAGCGCGTACAATTTTATGAAAATAAAACGGACATTGCCTGTTTTATGAAGGTGCTCAGTGGTGCTGCACAAGGTGACAAGACTGCCGAGTTCGTTAGAAACCAAGTCCGCAGTTTCTCGACGAAGAAGCCCCACTACACTGATGTCATTCTAAGGGAATGTGTAATTCGGAAGGCATGCTCCAACAAAGGTTATGAGTATGCAAGGTCCAGAAATCTCCTTAAGCTCCCTTGTCGCTCAACGCTCCAGAAATATGTAGGCCATTCAACAGGTGAAACTCTGCGTCACTTCGTTGATAAAGGAGCGGCTGTGCATCGAATTCAAGGGTCTCACTGGTCTCACTCTTACGAGCGCTTCTTGCCAACGGGGCAGGAAATGTTAATATACCTGTTGAATGTCTCGTACCCTTGGCTCAAAAACATCTGGCCAGAAAAGTGCTGCGCCTTTGATTCCAATAACACAGTGATCCTTTTTTCACGCACGTGCAATAAAGCAATTATGACTCCCCTGATGTTCACAATGCTTTTGTTTCTAAGGTGTGAGCAACAACCATTCCGGAAATACAACCGCACCTGTCAATGAGCGACTGTCCTGTTGCAAAAATAACTGTAGCACGAACATACATTATCGAGGGTGAACAGCGCAATGGCAACAAGAGAGAAAACATGACGCGAAAAATCGCAACTCGCACGAGCAACCACTTCAGATAAAACTAACACTTGCTATATTTAGGTTGAAGCATTGTCGATGCACATTCGGCAGGACGATTACCAATATAGTTAACGCTATAGCAAGTTTATTGTAACACTTTAAAAACTAACAAGCGCATAGCAGCTGCTCTTTCAAGCCGCGATGCGCCGCAATAATTCCGGCGCTCTCGCTTTCGGTCTCCCCAGAGGCTCCCCTACTGGTGGTGCCGCGGCGGCAGCCCGGAGCACTAGGCGCGCCACGCAGTGTCCGCTCCACGCGGCAGGCCGCACCGTGTGTTTTTCATCGAGCGGCCGTGCTCGTGTAGTGGATGAAATAGGGCTCGGGTTGAGGAATGGTTCGAACGCCGGCACGACTCGAGCCACAGAGCCTACGGAACCCACATCTACGCGTGAGGTTCACTTGAGCGTATGTCCGTCTTCAGGACAGAGAACGCATCGGGTCGTTGCCGGGAACGAGACCTCAGAGCGGCCTGTTGCAGTCTCGCAACACGCATCTACGCGCAAGGTTCAGGAAGCCAGGCGTCCGCGATCGAGACAAAGAGCGCCTTGGGCCGTCGCTTTACACGAGACCACAGAGCGGCCTACTGCCGTCTACCGAGCTGTGGCACGAGTCTTACACCTCTTGCATAGAGCATGCCTTGGCTCTGTGCTGCAGTGTGAACCCTAGCATGACGGAAGCCAAACGCGTTCGACCCATATTAAAATACATTGGCTCTGTCGCGTTGAGCTCCTTAATCTGGCACGGTCCAGCTTCCGTTCAAAATGTGACTTCCACTTGTCAGCGCCAATACGAGCTGCAGTCTCATCGTCTTCAAAAAGACAGCCGTTATACTAAGTTTCCCGAATATTCTGACCTGCGTGATCTCATCCGCACCATCATCCGCAAAGAGCTTCAAGTGCAAGATCTGTGGCGTTCTCCTGCTGTGTGGACGGAATCCGAACATGGAATCCGGGAATTGCCTGTGGTTTTTATGGGGTTACTTAATATTGTTTGTATTGCTTTCTCAACCCGATTTTCCATGCATGAAGTGATACGAGGCGCAGATTCTGTAGGTTTCTGGGTTTTCTCGGTTTGGGTATTAATATGAAGTTTACCTCTTTCCACTCTTGTGGGACCTCAACTCCTTCCATCCAGCCGTGTTCGTCGAAAACTTTGTTGATCTGGGTGAGGGTATTGTGATTTCGGTTGCGGATCATTGCATTCGTGATCTTATTGGTTCCCGGGGCCGTGTTTTCTTAAATGATTGGGCTAGTACGCACATCTCTATTGCCGCTACGGGTTCGTCTAGTACCGGGTTTGGTGGCCCTTCTTAGTTGGTTTTCCCGTACGGTTGGTTCGCTGCTGCGCCAACGCAGATCTCTAAGTTTTTCGGTTAGCTGGGTGTTCGTTGCCTTGTATTCGCTGTTTAGCCGTTTGAGGGTTCTGTTTGTGGCTGTTTTCGTAGTTGAGGTGTCCATCATGCTACGAAGGATTCTCCACGCCTTCTACGTGTGTAGTGTTCCCTGCATCAAGTCGCAGAATTACCTCCAGTTGTTACGGTTTAAGGGTTAAGCATGCTCAATCGCTTCCTGCGCTAGTTCAGCGGTGCGTATTTTTAGCCGTCTGTTGTCTTTGTCTTTTCCATCTTTAGTTAGACTGCGTCGAGCTTCCTATAAGTGTAAGAGATGTCCGTCTACACTGGCGTTTCGGTTTTAATTGTTATCTGTTTTCTACTTTGCCATGTACGTCCCTATTGTAAAGGGCCCAGGATGTCGCGCTTTCCTCCCCATGGGGTTGGTCCTGTATAATGCTCTAACGGCCGTTCAGTCCGTTATCACAGCGGAGCCCATCGCTCTCCTTCATTTCAGGGAGCTTATTGCTAATGTTATTTTCTTATGATCACTGCCCAAATTTTCTTCCGTGTTTGTCCAACTGACATGGTTTGGGTCGTTGGTCAACGACGTTAGGTCCGGTGTCGTGTCTCTTGCGACGCTATTGCCCATGCGAGCGGGCATTCCTGGGAGTGTTATTAATTCTAGACCCCTCTGTTTCCGGGGTAGCAGGAACATGAAAACTGCGGAGCCCCACGTGAGCTCGTCTGCACACGAGTAAGCCACATCGGCGTTCAGGAGAGATGGTATTAAATTATGTAGTTTACGTTTTGGCCGTGCCACGGCCAAAACGTAAGTGAAGATGCTTTTTTGTTCGTGCGCCGAAAATTTATCTCTGCTATGTATATATGTGCAGGCGTTTCGAGCTGTCGATTAATTCGCCCTCGCGCTTCGATCTGCTATAGTCTCCTGGTTAGCTCAAACAGTAGATCGACCGCCCCGGAAAGGTGTTGGTACCGGGTTCAAATTCCGGACGGGGACAAATTTTTTCTCAGCAGTGAAGCGTTCTTTCTGAGAAACCCGCATCGGTTTCATTTGTAGCTTCGTATATATATATATATATATATATATATATATATATATATATATATATATATAGTGTACTGAAGGCGATTGACCGCGCTTCGATGTCTGGGGAAAGAAGACGACGATGAGGGTGGTTGTTGTTGACGCTCTAGCTCGCGCTCGCCGGTAACCAGACCTGCCTTTCGGATAGCCTTCTGTAACGCCACATCGAGGCCTGCTTGAAGACCAACACCCCCATTTTAATATATATATATACATATTTATTTATTTATTTATATATACAAGAAGTACTTCTTCGGATCCGGTATTTCAAAAGGTAGAAGAAGTGCAGGCGCACGTAGAAAAACAAAAACACTTGAATTTTGACGTTTAGGCCGGGGTAGGGCCTTCAAGAATCATCACTCTTTATATATATATATATATATATATATATATATATATTGTGCTGCACCGCTACAATTACCACTCCAATTAAAAATTAAATTAGGTGGTTTTACGTGCCAAAACCACGATCTGATTATGAGGCATGCCGTAGTGGGTGACTCCAGAAATTTGGACCCCCTGGGGTTGTTTAACGTGCACCTAAATCTAAGTACACGAGTGTTTTCGCATTTCGCCCCCATCGAAATGCGGCCGCCGTGGCCGGGATTCGATCCCGCGACCTCGTGCTCAGCAGCCCAACACGACAGCCACTGAGCAACCACGGCGGATGAATTACCACTCTGTCATGAATAAGAGGCCGGAGGCGAAATAAAAGAAGACAAGAACGATGTGATCGGAGCGTTCCGAACGGCGCGAGTGCGCGAAGCGCGTGAGCCGAGCAGTCATCGGGGGAGAAGCAAGGCTGAGCGAGCATTATCGACGTGGCTCCGGGCCAGGAAGGTCGCATCGCCAGCTCCGCTCTGGCGACGGGAGACTTGGGGGTCTGGCCGAGTCCGTGACTTTGGCCGTCCAAGGTGTGGCCGTCGACCTCGGCAAGGTCGAGCGAGGCTCCTGGACCGGCTGCAGCCTCTCACGGCAGGACCGGACACCCCTGAGAGGACCCCTCTTCCACGGCAGACCGGCACGTTCGATGATCCCCGGAACGCCACGTCGGCACTCGGGAAAGGAGCGAGACGGAAGCAGCGGCCGAGCACGTCGCTAGGCCTAACCCGTCACGTCCCCCTGCCACGTCAGCAACAGCGACCGGGTTACCCAGGCTCCCGAGACGAGCCAGTTGAAGGACTGACTGCAAGGCAGCAACGACTATACGACAGTCGGCGAAGGCGACGACATTAAGAAAGGTCCAACGAGATCCCCGCCGGGAAAATACGTGCAACGAGAACAACGAACTCAGTAAGAGCGTCCCATCCTAGTAGCGTCACAACAGAAGACCAGAGTTGCCAGACTTTCGTAGAGAAAACGCTCAGAACTAACGGAGGCGAAACTTAGAGCATATTTATTGATTCATTAGGTTGTTTTTGTTAACCTTTATTTGTTCATTGTGTTTTAGTTCAGTGCATTCTAGTTTGAATGAGTTTTTAGTTTGAGGTTTTTTGGTTTCGAGTGTGATTAAATGTCTGCTTGCTGTGTCGCCATGCGTCTTCCCTCTCCATCTCTCATAACACCCGCACGCCCCCAAGATCGGTGACAAAAAACACATCACAATTGGCGAGCCTGCCAGAATCCGTCCCGGATTCTATCCAGCCCAGTCACTGATACTCGGGAGTTGCAGAGATGGATTGGGAGGCGATATCGGCCACTATTCGCCAGCAGAAGCTCAGCAAGGAGCAGGGCCTCAAATTAATCGAGGAGGAAAGGAAGCGCGTAGAGACCGCTAGATTAGCAGAACTTGCTGCAGTTACTAAAGCTTACGAAGAGAGGAAACGGTTCCTAGAGAAAGAGGCCAAGATGCTGCAAGAAAAAGCACAAGTATCGACAATGAAAGAGAGTAAGGCTGAGTTAAAGATGGAAAGCAGGGACGCTAGCGTAGCAGAGATGCCGGACAGCAGAAATCTGTCAGAAGACGTTGGCAGAATAGATAGTGCCCGTGACGTTGTAGAGAAGCTCACCACTGAGCCCTTGAGGAAGAGCGAACCGGATAACAGAGTAGCTGACATACAGACCGAGGTTTGGGTAAACAAGGAGCAGGGCGTAGTAGAGGAAAAAGTAGATTCACCTCGGAATGACAGTGAGGTGATAATCGAAAACGATTTCAGGGATCGCCAAGCATCAAATATGAGCCAGTCAAACTCCGAGGGAAATGAGAAAGACGATAGACGCCCTAGCCACCTAAAAAACGCTATACGTAAGGGTAGAAGGATTCCTAGGAGGTTGAAGACACGGCGGCGTAAGAAACCGCGTGTGCATGAGAAGATGAGCGGGTCGAGGAGAAGGAAAAAGACGAAGCCAGAGTTAAGGCACACAGAGCCCAAGCTGCACGAGAAATGTGCCAGAGTAGAAATAAGGAGGAAACAGGCTGGGCGTAGAGAAGCGTGGGAGCTCCGTAAAAGGAGGAAAAAATAGTGTAGGTGCAACTGGTAGGCTACGAAAGGAATATTATTTAGGAATGCCCTCGGATAGTTGAGTTGTCGGTTTCCACAAATGTGTGCAGTGAACAAGTTTATTCATGTAGAGTGTTTTGAGACAATGAACATTGCGAACAATTCAGTGCAATGTACTGTGGAGTGAAATGTGAATGGTGCGCGAAAGTGTGGTGATGAGCGGTGAGACACGCCGACGCACAGAGAAGTACGCAAGTCACCGAAAAGTCAAGTTCGCCGCCAAAAAGAAGGCCAAGAGAAAGCAGTTTTTTGGAAAAAAAAACTCTTGAAGAGGGGGCCATTGTCATGAGTAAGAGGCCGGAGGCGAAATAAAAGAAGACAAGAACGATGTGATGGGAGCGTTCCGAACGGCGCGAGGCGCGTGAACCGAGCTGTCATCGGGGGAGAAGCAAGGCTGAGCGAGCATTATCGACGTGGCTCCGGGCCAGGAAGGTCGCATCGCCAGCTCCGCTCTGGCGACGGGAGACTTGGGGGTCTGGCCGAGTCCGCGACGTTGGCCGTCCAAGGTGTGGCCGTCGACCTCGGCAAGGTCGAGCGAGGCTCCTGGACCGGCTGCAGCCTCTCACGGCAGGACCGGACACCCCTGAGAGGACCCCTCTTCCACGGCAGACCGGCACGTTCGATGATCCCCGGAACGCCACGTCGGCACTCGGGAAAGGAGCGAGACGGAAGCAGCGGCCGAGCACGTCGCTAGGCCTAACCCATCACCTCTCCCTGCCACGTCAGCAACAGCGACCGGGTTACCCAGGCTCCTGAGACGAGCCAGTTGAAGGACTGACTGCAAGGCAGCAACGACTATACGACAGTCGGCGAAGGCGACGACATTAAGAAAGGTCCAACGAGATCCCCGCCGGGAAAATACGTGCAACGAGAACAACGAACTCAGTAAGAGCGTCCCATCCTAGTAGCGTCACAACAGAAGACCAGAGTTGCCAGACTTTCGTAGAGAAAACACTCAGAACTAACGGAGGCGAAACTTAGAGCATATTTATTGATTCATTAGGTTGTTTTTGTTAACCTTTATTTGTTCATTGTGGTTTAGTTCAGTGCATTCTAGTTTGAATGAGCTTTTAGTTTGAGGTTTTTTGGTTTCGAGTGTGATTAAATGTCTGCTTGCTGTGTCGCCATGCGTCTTCCCTCTCCATCTCTCATAACACCCGCACGCCCCCGAGATCGGTGACA
This sequence comes from Dermacentor silvarum, assembly GCF_013339745.2. Taxonomy (NCBI): domain Eukaryota; kingdom Metazoa; phylum Arthropoda; class Arachnida; order Ixodida; family Ixodidae; genus Dermacentor; species Dermacentor silvarum. Next base: position 49,781,359 of record NC_051156.1, on the reverse strand, counting down.
AAAAACACATCACACACTCCGACGGACACCGCTGGGTCCCTGTTCTTACACCTTCGTTGCGAACACAAGTCCTTCAAGCCTTTTACAACGACCCGTCCGCTGGCCATCTGGGTTTCCACAAAACATACCACCGGGTTAGGGGCCGTCTCTTTTGGCCAGTCATGTCTTTCTGTGTTGCCCAGTACGTCGCTTCTTGCATCCAGTGTCAACGGCGGAAACGGCCGACTTTGCCTCCTGCTGGCCCTTTACAGCCCATCCCATGTCCTGAGACACCTTTTCCATCGTTGGGATAGTCCTAGTCGGCCCTCTGCCCTTAACGCCGGCAGGTTATCGATGGATCGTGACAGCTGTTGACCATCTCACAGGTTACGCAGATACCGCTCCTCTACGCTCTAGTTCGGCCTCAGACGTTGCCGACTACTTTCTGGATGCCATTGTGCTGCGTCATCGTGACCTCGGGTGCTGTTGAGTGACCGCGGCAGGATTTCATGTTAACAATGACCGAAGAAGTACTCAGAGCTTGTGGCGCATTTCATTTGACGACATCCTCATGCTACCCTCAAAGCAATGGTTTGACAGAGGGATTTCATCGCGCACTAAGAGATGTGATATCAATGTATATCGGGCCAAACCACGACAACTGGGACAAAATTTTACCTTTTGTGACGTTTGCTCACAACACTGCTATCCAACGAACTACGTGGTACCACTGGTGCTCACCTTTCTACCTTGGACGCCGCTTTCCATTCACCATGGACGCCGCTTTCCTCAATATCCCAGTTAACACCTCGGCCAGTATACTCGAACCGTTCGTCTCGAGACTTGACGAATGTCGTCAACCTGATCGCTCAGCACAGAAGTCAGTGAGCTAGATCGCAAGCAGCGTTACGACATCTCTCGGCGAGACGTCTCCTTTTGTCTTGGAGAGGAAGTGCTCCTTTGGACGGCCACTCGAACACCCAGATTGTGTGAGAAGTTTGAATCCCGCTTCCTTGGACCCTACATTATTATTGAACAAACATCCCCCATGAACTATCGCGTTACTCTCGTCGAGGTTTCTTCAGACCATCCTTATCGTGGTTCGGAGACCATTCTTTTTTTTGCGCCTGAAACGATTCCTTCGGCGTTTCCCTCCTGCCTAAGTCGCGGCCTGGCTGGCGGCTTGCGCACACGCGGCAATTAGTGTGAGCATTATTCATACGCTTCACATTATCATCTCTACATACACATCATTACCGTTTTGGGGCGTGGTGGTGGGGCCTTCGCTCGAGCGAATAAAGAAGTCTGGCTATTTAAACCTTTTCTCACAATATATACATATATATATATATATATATATATATATATATATATAATAGTTAACAAAAGTTGTGATATAGTTTACATGTGTAGACGCGCCTGAACACATACAGATAAATGACACTTATGCGCTACTTCCTTTTTTTTCGTTTTCCCCAATGATGCAACACAGCGGAAGGCCGGGATACAAATGTGGAATTGTTTATCGTGGAACTCCACGCAATTTCCGATAAAGCGCACCAAGTGCGCTTCAAGAATAATGAAGATTTAATCGCCTACTTGGCTGTCATGTCAAATGCAGTAAGTATGTTTATTTTGTAAATAGGCGTCTGCTTCTAACGTGTTGTTTTTTGAAATAAAAGCACGCGCGGCTGATTACTCAGCTGAACGACCTAAAATAAGTTCCTATTGTACAAAGGCGCCTTTAGAGCGAAAGTATATCTGCGATTTCATGTTTTCGCTAGCCATCTTACGGCCACGTTAAGAACCAGGCGATCAAAGATAACGCTTTAAGTCTTGAAACGAAACACGTTCTCCTATGATACATACGCTGAAAAATGCCCTCGTAGTTTTCAAATTATTGTGATACCACGGCGCTCAAGCCAGAAAAAAAAAAACATTTCGAAAGACTTTTGCTCTGGGTTAATATGCGCATCATCGTGCTGGAAAGACAGCAATGTGTCATTTCATCGTTTCCCGAAAGAAACAGACGACGCTTATCGGAGAGCGACACGGATAAGAAACTGCGGCGTTCGAAAAAGATGATCGACACTATGCTGGTTTGTTAGAGACCCTTAAAAATTTAATAATGTGCTTTTACGTGCCAAAACTACCATCTGATTATGAGGCACGCTGTTGTGGGGGACTCCGGAAATTTGGACCACCTGGGGTTCTTTAACGTGCACATAAATCTAAGCACACAGGTGTTTTCGCGCCTGTGTACTCATCTAATTAGACAAGAAAGACCTATCCAGATAGGCAATGTTATTTACTTTGAAAATAAAGAAAAATTACCTCCTCGAGAAGAGGGAAGTGTTTTATTGGACTGTTCTAACGACGCTGAAATTCCCGGCCTGATGCCTGCGTCGGTGGTTCCGTAAACTAGGCGTCAGGAGATTGAAATCAAATCATAATTGAATGCTGTTACATTATTCGACCCTAACTTAACACCTTGAAATGTCCGGTTATTCGGTCGCGAGAAATTTTGGCATAATTGCACGCAGCACACGTTCCAGGTTTGGAGCAATCGACCTACGTACAGCGTCGCTAATTTGCATTCCGAAACCCTGCATGTGGCAAAATTCCATTAAACTGGTTTAATTTGACTCGAAGTCATGCATTTTCACTATTAAAAACGTATCTACGTAAGATAAGCTAACGCTATACTTCGGAAGCCTGTTGTAAGAAACGCAACTTCAACCGATTGTCGATTATCGACTTCTTACGTTCTCAACATTTCAATGGGGTATTAGACTATCCAGGGGCAGCAGGTGTCTGCTGTGTTTCAAAGCCCTGGTCCTGTTTTGAACACTGCGTTCGGCGAGCACGCACAAGCGCCTGTCATCGGACGCAGACGAGATTATCAGAGGAATTGGCGAACCAACAGAAAGGTTCAGACCGACTTACAAACTAAACTATAATTTGTTTTTATCCCAAGAGAAACTGAAAAATTACCTTAACAGTTGTTCGGCGCCTTCTATTAGCGCACAATATGCGTATTTGGAAAGAAACTGTCGTTGAAAGGAGAAGTGTACAATCATTCCGTTCTACCGCTGCTAACATATGTGGCAGAAACTTGGAGGTTAACAAAGAAGCTTGAGAACAAGAACCGCACAAAGAGCGATGGAACGAAAAGTCTTAGGAGTAACGTTAAGAGACAGAAAGAGAGCGGAAAGAGAACAAATGTTATAGCCTATATTCTAGTTGACATTAAGCGGAAGTAATGGAGCTGGGCAGGCCATGTAATGCGTAGGATGCATAACCGGTGGACCATTAGGGTTACAGAATGGATACCAAGAAAAGGGAAGCGCAGTCGAGGTCGCCAGAAAACCAGATGGGGTGATGAAGTTAGGAAATTTGCAGGCGCAAGTTGGAATACGCTAGCGCAAGACAGGGGTAATTGGAGATCACAGGGAGAGGCTTATGTCCTGTAGTGGACATGAAATATAGGCTGATGATTGTGATAATATATGGTACACGGGAGTGTAAAACATGAGCATGTGAAGACAGTGCGCCGTGCGGTGGCGAAGATGACACCGAATCTTGACCAATACCCGAGATTGGGTATGTACCTTAAGGTGATCATCATCATCGACACCGAACTGTGACCGTTGACAGTGGCGCCTCGAAAAGCGTCGCTCGAGGGAGCGTGGCCCGTGGCGTGAGCAGTGCGCGAGGTTCGGCGTTCGATGGCGGAGCTTCCTCGCTGGGCGTCCGGCCCATAGGAGCTATCGCCGCCCGCGTCACTACGTCTGCACCATAATCAAAGCTGTCACCAGCTGAGAGGCCACCTCGTCCAGTTCTTACGCTGGGCAACTGGTCCAGGAGGGCTGGCGGTCCTGAGCCTGGCTGATCGAGGTTCGAGTGAGCGGTCACAGGGCTACCTCGTTCAGTTCTTCCGCTGGGCAAGTAGTTCAGGAGGGCTGGCGGTCCTGAGCCTGGCTGATCGAGCGTTCGGGTGAGCGGCCACAGGGCTACCTCACCAACTGTGGACGTGATCCGGTGGGCTGCTGCAGTGTGCTCCGGGGCGCAAACCCCGCCATCGGGTAACCGGGCACGCGGAGGCTCCAGTACATCGACTGTGGCGCAGGGCCACCTAAGTTCCATGAGGCGATCCAACCCTGTTGTCCAACACTGCTGCCCGACACCGGCTCCTCGACGTCTCTGATATGGCGACACCTGCTTCTACATGAACTGTAGGCAGACTGCATTTGACCAGCATATATATATCTGTATGTCTTCCAGAGTGTATTTTGGGGAACTGTTGCGTGTGTGCCGTTTCAACGTATTATGTGTGTTCAATACAAGTCTGATGTGTCTTTGTGCTTCTGCGTGCTGCTTCTGTCTCTTCCTGGAGTGATCCTGCACCAATAACATCACAATGATAATTATGATGCGTATTTAGCTTCCTAAAGATGACAGATGGTACTCCATATGTATATTGGGATTATATGCGATATAGATTCCCCCTTTCCCTTACCCCTAGTGTAGGGTAGGAAACCGGACGTTCGTCTGGTTGACATCCCTGCCTTTCCGCTCTTTGCTTTCTCCTCCTCTCCTCCTGAAATGGGAGTTGCAGCGCGGTGTTTTTTATGAAGGCCTAAAATAGTCAAGTATTTTACCTCTAAAGGTGGAGCAGCGCCACAAATTATTCCCTGCGCCTTTTGGAGAAGATTGGTAGGCACATCCGCTTCCTTTCTTCGATATTCGGCTTGCTTGAAATGCTCTTCCTCTTTAAAAAAACCTGATGTAGCTTTCCGAACAAGCTGTAGGCTTGCACGTATAGTGCCACTATTACCATGCCTTCGTCGCTGAAATCGTTGACACCGATCAATATATGTTGATTGGAGCCGTAATCCATAAAATTGAGTGCAGCACCAAGCAAAAGAGCCGCCATGAGGGCCGACGTGGCCGTGGATATCACAGCCACCTTTGTTTATTTGGGGCAATGTTTTTCCGCACAATTACCAAATTCTCGAGTTGAGAACAGAGCCCCGCAATTTCGGCCATTTTTAAGCGCTGTCCTTGCATATAAAGCCGTGGCATTGAAATTGACCGTTTCAAGGGAATAATCCTAACCTACATTTAGCGCTTGTTTATATATTGGGAAATTGTTGCAAATGCCACCGCCTCTAAATTCCTGAAAGTACGCGGTGTGACAACAAAAAAACATTATTTCTTCCAGGTAAACTTGAGATACCTGGACATGAAAAATCCCAGAATTAAGTTCAAGCTCATTGGAGTAACCAGAAGCCAGGTAAGTACCCTGACAGACAGACAGACAAAGAACTTTATTAAATAGGTCCCGAGAAGCCCTGCCCTCGGGTAGAGCTGCGGGCCGCTCCCACGTGGGGAAGGGTAGGCCGAGCCTAACCGCCGCATCATGGGCTCTCTGGACAGCCCAAGTTTGTCGTGACAGTTCTGAGCTCTGGATGGCAGAGCTGCATTCTTCTTCCGTGATGGGATTGGGCCCCTGTAACGAGGGGCATCGCCAGAGCATGTTTTCTAGATTGCTAACAGCCGCACAGTCGGGGCAACTAGAGCTAAAAGCCTCTGGAGTGATCGAATGAAAAAGGGCCAGGTTGGGATAAGACTTGGTCTGAAGCGTGCGTAAAGTGGACGACAGAGGTCTAGCCAGTTTTCTATGAGGTGGAGGATAAGTCCTCCTACCCAAGTGATAGTGCTTAGTGATTTGGTTTAAAGTAATGAGAGTGTCCCGAAACTCGAGAACCCCGGCCTCTGAGCTCGCCCCTCCTCCCGCGCGGTGGGTTAGTGCGCGCGCTTGGGATAGGGCGATGTCATTGAGATTGGGCAAGGAGTCAAGCTGGGGGCCGAGGTGCGCCGGAAACCACGTGATGGTATGCGTGGAGATTATCTTGTTCTTGAGAATCTTGTGAGCCTCCTCAGCAATGGACCCTGAAGCGGAAGCCCTGACTGCCGATCTCGAATCAGTGAAGATTTGTGTTTTGCTGCTGTCTAGGAGTGCCATAGCAATTGCGACCTGCTCCGCTCTGGATGGAGTTGAGCACTTCAGGGAAGCTGCATTCACTATCTGTCCGTTGTGAAGTAACCTGAAAATAAAAACTGGTGAGTAGGAAAAAAGAAAAAAAGTCGGAAAAAGTCAGAAAGGAAGCTCGCAAGCTGATGAGTCCCTCTTAGGTAACCTGTTGTAGGAGCAAATGAGGCTCTGTAAACGGTTATGTATACTGTCGCGATTGACATCATAGTGGAGGCAAAGAGCAGATGTTGTAGTTTGTATTATGTGATCTTGTGCATGTGCGATTGTTTCGTGAACGAGAGCAATGTTTCTTGGTCTAGATAGCAGACAGTAGCAGTACATCAGGCTAATAATGATAATCGAAGTGAAACAATAAATGATAAAAAGAGATAACGCAAATAATTGAGCCAGTTGGTATATATTTGGGAGCGCAAGGCACAAAAGGAAAGTCCGAGAACGATAACAATAAGGAAGTGATGCTCCTAACAACTAAAGTGTTTATTTCCGGGGAAAAGCGCACGGAAACTAGAAGCACAGAGATATAAATAATCAAACCTCTTGGTAGCACATAAGAGAACGCCAACTAATTTCTCGATGATTAAGTCAAACTGTGAGAATTCTTAGGCATATACGGCCAAAGACGGCCACACGGAAGTTGAAAAACAAGATGTGTTGACTTTGCATAAAACATTGTCTTTTTTTAAATGAAATTATATGGAAGTTGTCACCCGTTTTGTCGTATGTGTTCGCTTCCGGCATCTAGTTTACAACACACATTACCTTGAATATTGCATTATCAGAAACTGTCGCACTTTTGAGCGATCCGAAAAAAACGGTGAAGTAATATCGTAGGATCGAGAAAGAACATTGTTCGTGTGCACCTATCCTAAGGCACTCGGCTGTCTTTTCCAACAGAACGACAGTTTTTCGAAAGTTGGCAAAGGCACAGTTGAGTCGGAGCCGACATTGGACGGATTGGGAAAATATGTCAAGGAAGGGAAGTTGCCAGGGAATCCTGACCTGGTATATTTTGCAACTGGGTAAGCAAAACGCACATATTTGTGCCTGTCTTAGCGAAACGGAGCGCTCAGGTTAAGGGCTGCCGATTTCGTATTTATCGTCCATACACTCATAGTGGGATATTCTGATGTAAAACTATCCGATAAAAATTTGAAATCTTCCTGCAGCCTCGACATGATCGAATTTGAGCAAGGAAGAATGTCTACAGGAATAACAGGTAAGTCGAAGTGCGTTTAATGTAGAGCATGTTACCGCCCGTTTTATTTTCCTGCATGGTAATGTCCTAAAGAGCGCTGGGTGATGAGGGCTTGCTGTTTGCCGCAATCTATTATTGAGGGTTGCGTCTGCAAGGTGTCATGCCACTACCATTTTATTAGGGCCAATGATTGCGCTGTCGCGTAACAAATAATTTGAGTATATTTTACGAACTAAAAAATTTAGGACTTGTCAATGCTCCCTTACCTCGAAACCCAGTAAATTAGACGCTTTTGAACGTTTGGTTCGCACACTATAACCAGATGGCGCAGGCTTCGCACATAGCCATTTCTTGCCTCAGTTATCGCCGTGTCGCCTTCGAGCTGGTTCGATTCCCGGTCGCGACAGGCGCTTACCGAAGGAGATGGAATGCAAGAACTGGGCTGTACTTGGTGTTAACTACACGTTAAGGGCCACCAGAAGGTATAATTAATACCGAGCTCCAGCACTGCCGTGTTCCTCATAATGTGTTGGGCAAATTGAGGACGCTAATTTTCACATATTTATTCTGCTGAATATGATGTATGAGTACACACTTGATTCGTGCTGCCTCTTAGTTCGTACATCGACAAACGTGGCATTCACATAGGCATCTTTTCACTAAAATATTATCAGCTCACAAAAAATGTGCGACTCGATAATGGCCTTGTGCTAAATCTGCCGTACCGTAGCTACTTTAATATCAGGTATTTTTCGTGCTAATTTCTTCGCACCACAACCACGGAATAAAATGTCGAACCGTCTTGTACGATTAACTAGGGTTTTGCCGCAGTAGAACGACTTCTGGCTTTTCTGAGAGGCAATGTTCCCAGATAAGTATATGATGGTCAGAGAAAACCGCAAATTAAGAAGGCTGTCGCTCACGCTTGCAAATATAATGTTTATAGCACCCACGATCGTCCAGCCCCATTCACTGAAAGTCACTAAGACTGACAGTCCCGCATTAAATATGTGTACACTCGTTAGAGAGTAGGCGCAAAGTTTAATAATAATTTGAAAATCTGTATTTATTTAAATAGATCATCTCGGTATATCGCCCTATACCAGCAGCCCGTGTCGACATTTACAGCTTCACACTCATACTCCAACTTCTTCAAAGAAGAAACAAATGGATTTCTGTTTATTTTGACCCCTAGCTCCTGGCATTCGTCTTTCACTGAAGCTTTAGATTGTAATTTAAGAAGTTTCTTACGTATACCAGTTACGTGACTCCGAAAATGCTTTCCTTTATTATAAATTGTTTCTTTCATTCTCATCAGGCCTGGCATATAGGAGTGAAGTGTGCCGTAGGTACCGTGTCGGAATGGGCGAAGATATACCAACTTCCTATTCTGGAGTGAGAACAATGGCTCACGAACTCGCACATATGTAAGTTACTTTCACTAACGAATGAGAAAAAGATTTCTTTTTCGTAGAAAAATACATAATTTTTCTTCCACAACGCAGACTGGGATCGCCGCATGACAAGACGCCAAAGTGCCCTTGGTCGGAAGGATATCTCATGAGCTATCTCGACGGAGGCACAAAAAAATACCGTCTTTCAACTTGTAGTGAAGAAGAAATACGAAAAACTGTACAGTAAGCTCATACATTTGATTTTCTAACTCGTAAGGACAAGAACGCTTTAACTAGAGATAAGGCAGTCAAAAAGTTTGAATACGGCCTTCATTATGTAATAATCAAGAACAACATTAAAAACTTCATAAAATTCGAGATAGCGAGCACCGCAGCTATGCGAATTTTGTTTCCTGTGAGTCATCAGCGGAGACCTACGCCTTGTAAACCGTGAAATCTCATCTTGATCATTCTAACTACAAAGACGCGTAACTCATAAGTGATAATTCCACGTCAGCCATTTAGGTGTGACTGCTTCGCAAACAGGTTGATTTGATACCAAAAAAAAATTATTGATACGCCAAACAGGGTTTTAAAAATTACCTGATGGTGGGGTGGTCACAGAACGATTTGAAACGCTAATTTGCCTCTCTAGCAAAGCTTTGATGCATCCTGTTGTTTCAAATGACCTCATATGGGGTGTTAATATTTTAGTTTGCCGGAATTTTAACAAAATCGCCGGTTTTAGATGACATAACTCTAGTCTTTGAGCTGGATAATTCAGAGAGCCGGACATTACTTGCATGCGAAATCGCGAAATATACGATTCGACTACATAACAAAAAAGCCGGCAGACTCTACACCCTGTGGGAATCGATGTTATGCGAAGCAGTGTGTTGCCGAAGCATATGTTGCCTACCAAGTTAACGAAACGACCATGAGAGCATCAAGACGTCGGCTGCTGCTTCATGTCCTACATGACACGCATGTCACGACATTCAGGTCTTGAGTCCCCCGGAGTCCCTTTAGCGACGCCTAAGAGACCTTAATCAACCTTTATTTCAATCTTTATTTCGCATTCATTCAATTACAAATTTCAACGCTGGGACAAGAACTAAAAGCTGCTTGTTTGCAGCTTGACAAGGTTCTTGCCCCTAGTCATGACAGCGGGGACATAATAAAATAAAGTTTGTACACTTTAGTGTGTGCAGTGTTCAATCAATGACAGAGTAGAAAAATCTGTAAGGTCAAATGTACAATAAGTGTTACAAAGCAGTGTGTTTAGTCAGTGCAAATGACATGTATGCATATACAGTATATAAGACATACATCATTGTTTCCTTTGCTGAAGGTAAAAAAATATCATAATATATTCCATTAACCTACGAAAACAAAGACAGGAAATAATGGTGTCTATGTATGTCTTGTAGGTTACATCCTATATGCGAAAATGTTACATATGGTAAAAAAAAGTTAAAAAATATTTCTTGTTGAGGTACACACGAGCAATTGCATACAAGCACTAGTATTCTTGTATGTTGTTAAAGCGCAAAAGCAGTAAATAATGGAAGTAAGTAGTGACTTCCCATAGCCAAAGGAACGGTATGAAAATAATTACTCAGTTTGAAATAGGTAGTCTAGTATCGTTTTCATAGTAATATCAGTTACCTCCACAACGTTTTATGTTGTTTATTTAATAAGGATGGGAAGCGATTGGTCAAACATTTTGATCCATATTTTCTACGGGAGAGTGGCAGCAGTCATCTCTTTCTTTCTCTGATGTTGCAGGATATATCTTCTGATCTGTTAGGTTGCGCAATCCGAAGAACGCTTCATTGTTATACCTCATATACCTCTGGTATTGAAGGGCACGGTTAATTTCATATAAACTTGGTAGACAAATGATATCAAACTTCAAAAATAGTTCAGATGTATGTGCGTGGAATGGCGCGTTTGCGATGATGAACAACCTTTTTTGTAGCAGTAATCATTTACTGATATTCTGTTTTGACGTGGTCGCCCCCCCCCCCCCCCCCATGAATTGACCTGGTATAATGCGTTCTTTTTTTAAATGCGATGCATTTCTCGGCGAACATTTGCTACTTTGACAGTATCTATCTATCTATCTCTCTAGCCGCCTACGTCTTTGTGCTCTCATGGTCGTTACGTTAACTTAGTGTGCACCGAAATTGGTCTACTGTGACAAGAGTATATGGCGAACAGAAATGATATGTCATGACATGCGTGTCATGTAGGTCATGAAACAGCCGCCTACGTCTTGGGGCTCTCATTGCCATTTCGTCAAATTGGTAGGTACCAAAATTGGTATAGTATGACAGGCGTGTATGACGAACATAAAGGATAGGTCATGACATAAATGCCATGACATGCGTGTTATGGAGGTCATGACAATGACCCACCGAAAAAGATAACACTCAAAAACATCTGAAATGGGTTCTGATGGGGGTACAAAGCGAAGGAAACGCTAAAGGATGATAGTCATGACCATGGCTGAGCAAAAATGTCAATGGCTCAGCGAAAAAAGATTAACACTGAAAGACCACTGGAATGAATTCGGACGTGGGCACTAAGTGAAGGAAACACTAAATGATGATGGTAGAGATTATAGTCATGAGCAGGACTCAGCAAAAATACAATGAGCGAGCAAAAAACGATAAACACTGCAAAGCCATTGAAATGGGTTCTGATGGGTGTACTAAGTGAAGAAATCACTTAAGGATGATGATAGAAGTCATGGTCATGACCATGAGTGAGAAAAAATGACAATGACTCCGCGAAAAAAGATTAACACTCAAAAACAACTGAAATGGGTTCGGTCGTGGGTACTAAGTGAAGGAAAACGCTAAAGGTTGATGGTCGAAGTCATAGTCATGAATATGACTATGGCTTTCGCCTTAAGTTCTCTTAGGTGTAGCTAAAGGAACTCCTGAGAACTAATGGCATGAATGTCATGACATGCGTGTCATGTAGGCCATGAAAGAGTTGCCTACGTCTTGGTGCTCTCATGGTCGTTTCGTTACCTTGGTAGGCTCCCCGACTGTTCGCATAACATCGATGCCCACAGGGCGTGGAATCTGCCGGCTTTTTTTTTTCTCGCGCTATAATACCACTGTATAACAATGTTTACCCAGCCGCGGTATCTCAGTGATTATGATGTTTCGGTGCTGAGAGCGAGGTGATGTTTTAGATTTCCGGCGACTTCTACTGCTTTCCGATGGAGGAGGAACACAGTAACGCTAGTGTAACGGTGCATTTCGTGTACGTAAAGCCCGAGGGTATAGGAATTAATCCAGCGCCCTCCATCACGGCGTTCTTCATAACCCACGTTGCACTATCGGTGCCTTCCCTCCTACAATTTCATTTTAACAATGTTTACATCTTCTTGTTAGTAGATTTCACTATTATTATATTTTGCTAGCAAAATTTGTGTCCACTGAGGTTATCGTTTTCTAAGGTATCTATGTATTTATAGTACTCATAGTTGTATTGGCCATTCGTTAGAGGTTCTTGTAAGTTATCACAATTGCTATTGGAACTGTGGTATATTTCACTGTGTGTGCCAGTCTACTACATTCCTTTTTAGAAGAGACCACAAAATAATGATTGTAATTATATTGAAATAAGTTACGAATAAACTAAGAAAAATAAATGAATGATACTATTTTCTGCGCAATAACCGGCGAAATTGATTTGTGAAAGTTCGATAGGCTGCGGAGGAAAACTGGGGATTATAGGCGGGCATATGGAGCGAAATGTGATGGGGCCGGGAGCAGCCAACCGTCAGTTGAACTGTATATATATATATGAAGTAAACCAGAACATATTTGAAGGCGTTTCGCTGCTGAGCACGAGACCGCGAGATCGAATCCCGCCCGCGGCGGCCGCATTTCGATGGAGGCGAAAAAACGTCTGTGTGCTTGCGTTGTAATGTGCGCTAAAGAACCCCTGGTGGCCAAAATTAATCCAGAGCCCTCCACTACGGCGTTCCTCATCATGAGAACTGGTTTTGGCACGTAAAACTCCAGAAAGAAGACGCCCGAACATATCAAATAGATCGAACAAGCGTCCCGTCGGCATTTCTAACTTCTTTACTGGTCTTTTTTTTCGCCCGCTTCACTCTCCCCCCTTTTTCTCTTCATCCCTCCTACGGTGGTACTTAAACACATTGGCTATGCAAGCGCATACTTTGTAGCGTTGTATTTTCCGTCTTATCGAAGTTTTTTTTTTTCATTCTCTCGCGGTTTTTTCGCTTGGCTGTTTTCTGTCCTCCTTGCTTCTGCAAGCTGTGCCATCTTGTCGACTCCAAAGGATACAACAGCGGGACGACAAGTTGGTTTTCCAGTAGCAACAAAGAGTGGTGTACATCCTAGACCAGTCATGTGCGATCAGTTAGGATGAGATGCCGCTGCTTCAAGCCAGCACTTCCATCCTCCCGGGAAAATTCGGTGCATGCTTCTGTACTCTATCAGGTACCGAATAGTTCTTTCCGCCTATCCATTAGCCGCAGGATGGTACGGGGCAATAATATCAGTGTTGCTCCACGTCGTTGTGCTCATTACGGCAGTTTATGGCTTCGAAAGGCTGGACCATTACTCCGTACCAAAACTTTCGCATAGTCAAACATTTTGCGGTTAAGCAATGCGATCACGCTGTTGGCATTCTCTCTTCCTGGCTTTGCTGCTACCATCGTTGTGCGCTCAATTACGCACACAAGAGACGCTTGCGTTTTCTTCACGCCTTCCGACTTCTTACGGAGTTCGTCGTAGTTTGGGTGGACAACTTCGAATGCTGTCTTTGAAGATTTCGGCAATGTCATTTGTTCAGTTGTTGAGTTGCTTGTTTGAATTTCACCTTATTTAGGTGACATTCGCGACATGATTTCCCATACTTCTTCGCGTCATGTATCATGTCTGCTAATGTAAATCGATTCGTGGGCAACATGTAGGGTCTCTAAAACCCAGCATGCCCACCTGAATGAGGGCTATTATGGTAGATATACAAGATTATGGACACGAGTGTGGGAAGGGCTGCAACTTTCCCGGTCATTGTTGGGTGGAGTGCTTCAGTTCCTTCCCAAAGTTTATTGCTTCTTGGTGAACTGAAACAGGCGTGACCGCCAACCTCGACATAGCGTCTGTGTGTTTCATGGAAGCTCCCGGGCGATGACGACTTTAAAGTCAAAATTCTGAAGCTCGTTCAACCAGCGTACAGTTTTTCTCTTAAGTTCCGCCAACTTCAAAAGCTGTGTCAGTGCTTCATTATCAGTACAAAGCTTGAATTTTGTTCCTTCTAAGTAAGAGCGGAAGTAGCGAATGGTCTTTAGGAAAGCAACAGCTTCTTTCTCAGTTGTTCTGTAGTTTACTTCCGTCTTGGTGAAAGTGTAACTGCAGTAACCTAACAAGCGAGGCTGCTCATTGATTTCCTGGGTAGAGTTTTGTTCATACAGAACCGCTCCCGTTCCATAATTTGACGCCTTTGTATTTAGTTGAAATACTAACGCAAAATCCCGAAGGCAAAGCACAGAGTGTGAAGAAATTATCTGTACCAGCTCTTCGTGCGCATAATTGCACTCTTCGGTACATTGAAAAGGCACATCTTTTTGCGTCAACCTTGTTAAGCACATCCTGCGACCTTTGTCAGCGCCGAAAAAAGTTGACTCTGCCGCCTGCAGGACATCTTCAGCCTCTGGACATTCCTTACGAGCCTTTTCACCGCGTCGGTCTCGATTTACTTGGTCCGTTTTCCCTATCCACCTCTGGGAACAAGTGGATCGCCGTTGCCACAGATTATGCGACGCGGTTTGCCATTACGCGTGCACTTCCCACTAGCTGTGCCACCGACGTTGCCGACTTCTTGCTGCATAACGTCATCCTCCAGCACGGAGCTCCTCGGCAACTGCTCACTGACCGTGGGAGACAGTTCCTGTCCAGGGTGATCGATGACATTCTAAGATCCTGCGCGACGCAACATAAACTGACTACAGCCTACCATCCACAGACGAATGGCTTGACAGAACGCCTGAACCGCACCCTTACTGACATGTTGGCCATGTATGTGTCTGCCGACCACCACGACTGGGACGTTGCACTACCGTTTGTGACATTCGCGTACAACACTTCCAAGCATGAGACCACTGGCTATTCGCCGTTCTTCCTCTTATACGGTCGCAACCCTACATTGCCTATGGACACCCTGGTGCCTTCTTCTGGGTGCCCACCCACTGAATATGCTCAAGAGACCATTGCACGTGCCGACCATGCACGTCAAGTTGCTCGCACTCGATTTTCGGTACATTGAAAAGGCACATCTTTTTGCGTCAACCTTGTTAAGCACCATGTCTTCATAGCATAGTCTCCAATAAATGCTCCTGAAATGGCCGGCTATTTCCAAAAACAAGCGAAGTGAATGGAAGTCAGATGGCTTCACGAGCTTAGAGATGGGCGCCACGGACTCTTCTTTGGTATTCTTAGCGGTTCCATCCAATACTCAACCCAAAGAACTGACTTTGTTTATGAAGAACTCGCTCTTCTTGAAGTTTCCTTTAGCATGGCTTTGGAAAAGGCCGTGAGAACATGCGCAAGGTGTTCACGTTGCTGCTCACTCTTACAGTATACAATGATGTAGTCTACGTATACATTGCATGCCGCCGTTTATTTGTGCATGCCGTCGCAAATATCTTCGGAGACCGTGAATTACAAGCGCTAAGCCAACTGTGGCAACTGTGGTTCAGGAAGTTGAAGTAGTCGCTGCTTCTCAAGAAAGTAATGAAGCCGGCAACCAGAGCTAAGGCAGTAAAACAGCGCCTTGTCCCATCGCTGCATACTTTGTTTCGAATGTACAAAGTATGGTCTCTTTCCACATGCACCAAGGTTCGCAAACATGCTCTAAGAAACGTAACTCATGCCACTTTATCGCTACACCACTAATGAATTGTCGCATCCTAATCAGACAGCTGTATTTCGGTGTGGCTTCATCAGACGTGATTCATCCTTCTGGGTTATCACAAGACCCGTCGAAAGTTTCAGGCCGTAATATTTCAACTGGATGGTTTCTCTTGTGGCGTAAAGCAGATGGGAAACTTTCCTGTATGGCAGCCTGTTGCAAAAATTGGTGCTGTTGCATCGCTAAGGGCCCGAAGAATTCTTATGAAGCTGCACGACCAAATGATCATCCGATTACCAGCTGGTTAAACAGGTCCACTGGGATATTCACCTTCGCCGAACCTCGTTTACCAAGCTCTTCGGGTGATACGGAAGCTCTACAAAAGGAGCTCACCATTTGTTGTGTCGAAAGGGAGGCAACCGGAGAATCCTCCTGGACTTGGTAGCCTTTGAATACCACTCCGTTGTGGTACTCCTCTCCGAAAAAAGGCACCCACATCTTCGGTCACTTGTCGGCGGCTATTAAATATGCAATAAGCCTGCACATATCCAATAGATCAAACAAGCGTCATGTAACCATTTCTAGCTTCTTTATTCCGCTCTTCGGTCCCCTCCCTGCCTCTGATGTTTTCCGACTTCTGTTTCGGTATGCTTCATTAGTGTCTGTGTGTATACATGCCCAATACACACATACACCTCTTTCCACTTTGACGCTCATCATTCTAACGCAGTAAGATAGGAAGCTTGCCCATCTCTTTGTGAGCAACAAACCTGTCTATGAAACAACCTTAAAGGACGATGTCAGAAAAAGCGTGCTACGTAACCTGATAGAGAGTGCGGTGATGCGCAGTGTGGCCCATGCGCTGACGCAAGAGTGATGAAGCATTTGCCGAAGTTTCCCGCCGAGCGCGTACTTCACCAGATTCCCTGACAAATTCTTGATGACAAGTCGCTCACCAAATTCTCCCCTGAGACTTTGTCGCACCGCGCCCAGCCCATTTATAGATGCAGAACAGTGAGGCTCTATGCGTTGTATGATTACGAGTAAATAAGTTGTGGTATTGGATCTTCTCAAAGAAGGCAACGTGCAAAATAAGTACGAACATTCACTGTAATAAAGCAAAGTTTTCTTTCCGTGCGTCTCCGAACGTTCCGCGTGGCTGCTGATTTCCTTGCCGAATAGCGCTCCTGGTGCAAGGTAGCGCGTTGATGTAGTGAGTCTAACCAATTTAGTTATAAATGTGAATTCATGCGTTCTGCTGTCTGGAAATGGGAAAAACATCAATAAAAAGAACTAACGCCCACGCAGCCACGCTGTAATTCATTAACGACCATATTTTCTGAACCACAATCCTAAATTTCGAGAAGACAAAGAAGTCTTCGATTGGGAATCCGTGTTTACTGAAACTTTAATTCGTCCCGGCTGACCCAGAGCACTTTTTCACAGAAGTCCACTTCGCTGTACCCAGTGGACTCGCAATCTAGTTGGTGCCGGTTTATAACCCCCAGCATTCCTCTCAATAATCAGGGATCTCGAGCCATCGCTGTGTAATTAAAGGACTTGGACTGGATTGGGACTTTATACTTTATAATAATTATTTTTCAAGTTGTAAGAAGATTTAGCTGTCGTGGTTGATAGCAATACTTTGTCGCGTTTCCGCAAGGTCTATCGCAGTAGCTAAAGATGGCTGCACACGCGTTCAGAGTCCACGGCGCCTCTCCTATTGTGTCGCACCGTTTTATCATCCCGGTTCAACAACGCTTCACATGCACCGATCGCCGCGGTTCGTGCGATCTCCGTAACATTTTTTTAGGGGCGAAGCTCCTTAGGGTGTGGGTCTGTCCCTCCTCTGTAGTAGTAGTTGTCGTTGTAGGTAGCCACGTCTACTTTTATGAGAAAAAAAATTCCGAGAGTTGTGGCCGTAGCGGAATCGAACCAGGGACCCCTCGCTTCTGAACGCGTGGCGCTAACCACTACGCCACGAAGCGCACATGGACGGACGCAACTAGATGGCAATAAATACCCAACATTAATGAAAGACTGCGCGTTTCTAACGCGTTTGTGCTAGCGCGTTACGGCCCGTGCAAGAAGCTGGTGTAAGACGCCGTGGCCTCTCCGCCTTACCCCCGTATTCATAAACGCTGATGGCGTCGGCAAACGCGGTGCACGTTCCGGCATGTGTAAACGGCTGCGTAAGACGCTGTGGCCTCTTCCCCTTAAAGTACTGCACGTTTCTAACGCGTTTGTGCTAGCGTCCCCTTAAGCGGGAGATGGTGCAATTATAATGAAGGGCGCTGTTATAAAATAGGAATGACGTCACATATGGCGCGTGTCATTGGTGGAAGTCAATCGTTCGATTTAGTGCGGCGAGACTGGGCGAATTACACGGAAGATTCACGGTTTACCGATGATTCCCTCCGGAGCTTCGCCCACTCATCATCATTCACCCCGTGGATATGCGGTGTTTTTTTGTGTGTGTGCACGTTAGCGTCAAATCCTGGAGGCGAATCTTAGGCGAATTCTGAAGCAAGCATTCTTGTGTCGATTTAATATCCTCAACTGATTGCTGTAACTGAGCTATTAAGCTCTCGAACCGCAATTCCCCGAGGGGGCCAAAAAATAAATAAATTGCGTAACCTTTTCAAGCAACCTGTTCATGTGCGCGTCAAAAGGAGCGTGTCTTCAAATGTAATAAGTATCAGGAAACAGTCAAACATATTTATTTAACGTGCCCAGGAGCAACCTTAGTGTCTGAGATCTGATGCAGGGTAAAAACTTGTAATCAATCGATCAATTAAACAATTAATAAATCAATCAATCGCTAAATCAATGAATGAATCAATCAAGCATTTATTTACCTGCCCAGGTACAAACATGAGGTCTGAGTGCTGGTGCACGCATACATTAAAACAGAAAAGAAACAGCAGACGAACATAAGTGAGCATCAAATTTATAAAAAGAACAAACTTGACAAGAAGAGTGTAATACAATCAATCAATTCATCAATCAATCAAACAATCAAGCAAGTTTATTTAATGTGCCCAGAAACAACCCTAGGATCTGAGTGCTGGTCCACGCATATATCAAAAATTAAAAAAAGGCAATAAAACTGCAGGGGAATATAGTAAAAAAACGCACACGATGAATAAGGGAACAGTTGTGAAAAGAAGAGTGTACATACAACAAAGTGCAAGGCAAGTAAAAAAAAAAGTTGTCGCAGTTTCACCTGAAAGGCGAAGCATCAATTGCGATAGCAAATTTGTAGAGAGCTATACGGAGTAATGATAGTAGCTTTATCAGCTGTATAAACTTGGACATGCAGCAGCACCGGCAACACGCAGAACTGTTGTCGACGCCGTCGGCGTTTTGCCCACGTTCGCACAAAATGCGTGCGGCGTTGGTGACTGTTGCCGGAGCCTCTCATATAAATAGGTACTTGGTGCCGCAGCTAAACGTCCCCTCCCCCCCCCCCCCCCCCACGGCCTTTCGTGCGTCAGAAGAAGGCGCGTTTGCTCTACATATATGGTGATTGTAAAGGAGGAAAGAGACGCCTACTTCTGCAGCCCTTAAGGGAGCACGGCACAGAACGCGCGTTTGTTATCCGCCGTGCGTTCACTCCCCGTGAAAGCGCGCGTCCCTCGCGCCCTTTCACTCGCACATACAGCGTTCGGCGGCGCGCGGCGACGTTTTCATCTCCATTGACGTCATAGGGAACCTCACGGCGACGGCGACGGCGACGCCGACGGCAGAAATCTGCTTTGGAGTGTCCATATAATTGCTATCGCAATAAAAAATGACAGCAGATCCACGAGGTGAATGATGATGAGTGGGCGAAGCTCCGGAGGGAATCATCGGATCTCCCGCTTAAGGGGACGCTAGCACAAACGCGTTAGAAACGTGCAGTACTCTCTAGTAAGGGGGAGCGGCCACAGCGTCTTACGCAGCCATTTACACATGCCGGAACGTGCACCGCGTTTGCCGACGCCATCACATGACTGCTGAGAGAGTATACCCCCCGTATTCGTAAACGCTCCTCGACTTGAACTTGACTTGCCACCGCTTTGGGCAGCGCGTTCGAAACGCGTTGAAGGTAAGGTGGAGAGGCCACAGCGTCTTACAGCAGCTTCTTACACGGGCCGTAACCCGCTAGCACAAACGCGTTAGAAACGCGCTAGAAACGCGGCCTTTCGTTAATGTTGGGTATTTATAGCCATCGTGGTGCGTTTGTCCATGTCCGCTTCGTGGCGTAGTGGGCTGACGCCGCGTGCTCGGAAGCGAGGGGTCCCTGGTTCGATTCCGCGCTACGGACACAACTTCGGAATTTTTTTCTCATTTTTCTCAGACTGGTTACACACTACTACTACTACTACTACGGGGACGGAACGGGTGCCGCCATAAGGAGCTTCGCCCCTAAAAAAGCGGGCAAGCTTGCACTCGGTCGTGCCAAGCTTAGGCACAGCGAAAGTGTCAATCCTCAAGTCTTACTGGCTGCTATTGCTAGGTATTAACTTGGTTACTGCTAGGTATTAAGTTGGTTGCTGCTAGGTTTTAACTAGTTTTAACTTATCTACGAATGTAGGGAAGGTATTGTCGAGCGATCATTTTCAGAGGTACCTTCCCTTTCGCGACATTTCGCGTTACTAGCTCTGGAGGCGTCGGCGTTACGAGCGACAGTGTTCCTGGCATGCCACAAACGCAGCCAGGCAGGTAGGAGCCGTGTCTGTGTCGGGCGAAGCAAGCGCGTACCTGCGCCGGTGGTTACTAGGTAACGTGAGGCGACGTCATCGTTACTGCTTCGGCGCATGCGAGGCTAGGCAACGCGGGCGACGTCGGCAGCAACTCTGCGCGTTGCCTCCTTGGTGCTCCTACAATTTCTTCTCTCTCTATGTCGCTCTCATTTGCTCTTTCCCTATCCCGAGCATTGCGCGTGCCACGCGCATGCTCTCCTTCCCTCTCCTTCACGTCCCATGTCAAGGCAACAGGTGCATGACACGGAGAGGAGGCGAGACACACGCCGCTCCGCGAGATCATTGCTAGGCGACGCCGTGACGTCATAGCTCGGCGAGGTTTTGCGACCGCAGGGGCCACTTTTTACGGTTAGCTGGAACAGCTTCGCTGTTAACAAATTAGCGGAAGCTTCAGCTTCGCCTTTAAGACTAGAACGCTATAGCATTTAATGATCCTTGGCTGCTTATCAGGCTTTTTTCTCGTATATTCAAATTACAATTCGACGCTATGAAGTGTGTAGGTTGTGGTTAAGTCGTACCTAACGATTTTTCTGGCGAATTTTGCTTTGAGGAATTCAATTTTGTTGACTTACGCCTTTTGCCACCCGAAAGGCCTGACCAGTCGGGGTGGTTCGGGATTATTATTTCCGCCAACGACGCCGGCGAGCCCACGCCAACATCGACGCCGATGCCGGATTTTCTGCGACACGGGGCACTTAACGCGGTCGCGGTAAATGAAGGAGGACAAAGTCAGATGAACAATGCGTGAAACTATGACACAGGAAGGCAAACCTCGGAAAAGAACGATAACAGTGACATGCAAAAAATAGAAAGATTATAAATATAAGCATTATAATGACTGTATTCTGTGGACGGCTGAATCTTGGTGATGACAGACAGGTACATGTAAAGATCTGTGTTGTCTGGTAATCTGGCGCGGAATGCAAAACACGATACAACTGAGGTGTTCGGGGCAAGTTAGGATATAATAATAATCAAAATAATTTTATTTTGGTTATTGCTATGATTAATAATAGCCATACTAATATTAGTATCATTGTTTTGATATTTAACTCCTGTATAGATATGACAAAGAGAAAACTAGAGTGAGGGCAGGCTCCCAACTGCTACCTGGTCTCCTGAAGACACGCAGACAGTCTGCACGTTTTTGGTCTCATCGAAACAAATTTTCCGCAGAACCTTTGTAGTTGCAAAATGTAGGAAGTGTGCAGCAATTGCGCAGAAGTTACGTATACGAGGGACGTTCTGAAATCAAGATTCCTAATTTTTAAGAGACTATGGTACACCAGGTGAACAAACAATCGCCAAAAGAATCCACGCCCGTTACTGGTCAAACGACGGAAAGAGCATCAGCGTAGACGGAATGACGCTTGCGCAGAGCGCCGAAGAAGAGACAGTAGCAGATGACTGGCATGCCCGAGGTTACTCGAGTACAAATCACCATGACACATAGACGGGTGCTAACAACCTGGTCGTTAATGAAGGTGCATGAAGGGTATCCTGTAAGAATGGGCACGTGGGACCAGTGTGTCCGTCATCGACGAACGCCTACAGATCTTGTATTGTGAAGAGGTCATGTCTCGTTTAATGGTTGGTCGCTGGTTTTGCATGTTCAGTGAAGGAAGACAGAGTGTGGAGGATGGAGGTCAAAGTGAGCGTCCCTCCACGAATGAAAACAACATTACTAGAGTACAGGACAAGCCGCACTCTCGGGACGTCACTTCCAAAACAGTGTTGAGGTGGAGTAGGCTGTGTGACGATTACTTGCGTCGCAGGGCATCGAGTTTCACCAGAGTGGTTTCTTCAAGCTGATTGCACGCTATGATAAATGTGTTAATCTCAGTGGCGACTGTGGGGGAAAATAGTGCAAGGCGTATCGTTCATGATGCCATGGTGTATCTTTTTTCGCAATAATGTTCCCGTGGGAAAATAAAGGACGAATCTTACCTTAGTAATGACCCTCGTGTAAAAAATAGTCCACCTAGCTCTACTGTCCTGCAACTATCTGGTGCTTTATACCTAAGGGCGTTGGATCTATCAGTTTCTTTCCTTGTATGGTTAGCGAAGTTAGGTAGACAATTTTAGCAAACGTAGATTGTTCCCAGGAGTATTTCGAGCCTCTTGGATGACATTTTTGTATTGACTCTTTTATCCCGAGAGTTCCTCTCACTGATCAGGATTACGCGCCTTTTAAGCTAAAGAAAGCTGTAGATGTTTAATTCTCTTCTGCGCAGTTCTCTCCCGAAGAGCTGTTTCGATGAGCAGAGCAAGACGAACTACCAGGCTGTGTACAAGAGATATCCGGGTCAGTCAGTGCGGCCGCAATATTACTGCAGAAGGATGCTGAAGGTGAAGGGAAAACGATCGAAGGTGTCTGCAAAGAAGGTAAGCTGCACCAAGAGACGGTCTCGTGTCGAGAAGTCACCAATGGATCACTAATGACATTGCCAACACGATCAGAAAGGGTCTGCAGGCTGTTGTTCCTTGCAGTGGACCGCAATTCCCGCTGACTATTCTCACGTACGAAACAATATCTCGTAGCCTGCACCGTACGTCACTTACCGAGGGGAATTATTGAATGATAAAAAGGTGTAAAAAGCGTTTCTGTTCTAGTTTCGGAGTTTCAAAATTTATTGCTTGAAAATGGTGACTTGTTTGACCAGATATCAAGTACTAAAGCAGGTACCATAGACAAAGACTGTATTGGGAACTCCGGTCAAGGTTATGTGGTGAGAGGAGTTACTATATGACAGCAAAATCAAGCAATATGATGATATGACATATAGGTAAAAATTAGAACACACATTAAAAAAAAGGTTGAGCGGAAATACATAAAAAAACGTGCAAGTTAAAAAAAAGAAAAGTGTGCTTTTTTGTACAGTAGTCACGGATTGAAATGGGACACTCGGAACGCGTGGCCGCTGGTACGTGCAGCGCCGCCTGTGGGTGCTCATGGAACAAAGGTGTTGCATTGTGGTATAGCGCGAGGAGGAGAACATCTACAGAGCAGAATTGCTCCTTCCGGTCGCCAACGAGCCGTCCTGTACTTCACCACACTGCCAGCGTGGCGCTGCAAGGTTTGCGCGACTAAAGCCTGCGCGCCTACGCATGCCGACCGAAATGGCTCGGCGGTGCGCACCGCCCATATTGCGGCGGCGTCTGCTTGCGCGCCTGCGCTAGCACACGACGCTCTCGTTGCTTGCGCTTTGGCGATGCGGCACGCATGCTGTGCAATTAAAGGTATGTTCAGACTGTGGTCGTAACGTTAGCAAAGCGCGCTTCTGTCATAAAGACCATATCGCGCGTTACAAGCGTTAGGATCGTTAACAATGCTGGTCGTTCACATTGTCAGTTGCATACGTTACGCATCTTAAGACCGGCTAATCAAGACGTGAGCTGGCCAGTTGGGTCTCAGTGGATTTTAACATTGCGGCTGCAAACAGACTACGCACCACGGTGTAAGAAGATAGGTGCTCCGATGGCGCGCCCGCACTGGGGCGAGAGAGCAGCCACTTCGTGTGACCGGAAGTGAGCGCCGCCGCTAGAGGCAGCACGTGTTCAGGAGGCCTTGGAGAAGCGGCACAACAGTGGATAATTTACGACCTCCGTCAGAACTTGAACACCCATACCTAAAGATATGCAATTTTTCGTTATTCAGACGCCAAATCCTGAGCAGGTAGAAGTTTGCATGCCACTTACTGTCAAAATACCGTCATTTCGAACACCAGAGAGACGCGTCGTCTGCTTGAGCAGACATCGCGCTGCGCTTACCCCTGCTCGCCGCGTCGGAGTCAATCGGAATGTCGGCAGAAATATAAAGGGACGTTCCTCCAACCAAGTAGAGTCGTTTTAAGCAGGCGAACGACATATATTCGTCGAAATAAAGCACTGCTGCCGCGCGTGCCCATAAAAGCGCCAGCAAAGCGAGCGAGAAGGTGGCCCCCAGAACAGGTGCTGCCCCTTGCGGCAGCGGCGTGCGTAGAGTCACACTAAGTGGCCGCGCCTCGCGCCGCCGTCGGATCACCTTCCTTTTTACACCGTGCTACGCACACTACTCGAACTACGCACACACGCAGCGATGTACGTTGGGCCGTTGCTCTAACTGAGGATGCCGGTAGCCGCGTCACCGGAAATTTAAAACCGAAACTGCGGCGCTTATTGGCCACGCCGTAACTGTCGTATCTGTTTGAAACGTAAAAGTAGCGGGCCTTCCAACAAATACGCTCGGGTGTGTCACGACTCTTGCGCTCTTAACGCTTTATACGATTGTAGTCTGAACAATTTAGCTGCGCGTTTTGCGTTTGCGCTTCCGTTTGTTGCGAAATATCTGCACATTACGTACGTAGTCTGAACGTACCTTAAAACGCAGGATTCAGCTCAACAACAACATCTGCACAAAAGAACCGAAAGTTTACTTTGTGCGAACACCGAACACCTGTGGAGCGGCCGACAAGATAGCGCCTTGTTTATTTCAGGCTCGAAATGATAACTCCCGACATTGTTGGTCGTACTGACGTCAGCTGAAGCCGAGCCACAGGTAGTTATATATGGCGAACACAAGACGTGCCTTGCTGGCACGTCACGCCATGCTGGCAGTGTGGTGAACTACCGACCGGCTCGTTGGTGACCGGAAGGAGCAATTCTGCACCGTAGATGTTCTCCCCCTCGCGCTATACCACAATGCAACACCGCGGTTCCATGAGCACCCACGGGTGGCGCTGCATGTACCAGCGGCCACGCGCTCCGAGTGTCCTAGTTCAATCCGTGAGTACTGCACACATGTATATCAAACGTGAAATACGCCACAAATGGCAAGCATAAAGAAAAAAAAAGAAATATAAGCAATATACATGAAAAAAAGCTACTTTGCCAACCTAGAAAAAACTTCTCAAAAGCGATAAGATACCGGAGCCAGAAGAATAAAAAGGACGCACAGCAATTAGAGCGAATAAATCAAAACCATTTAAGATAACTTAAAAAATTGTTTGTGGTGCTACACTCTTTTATAACTAAAGACTAAAGATAAATCGAAGGATCGAGTACGTTTTGAAAGAGCATCATCATGCGTTCACCGACAACACCACGTTTTCAAAGCCAATGACGATACTACTGATTTAGGAATGCTTTTTTAGATGCAGCGGTATTATCATGTTTATTTTGTACATGCCATTTCTTTTTATTGTCTGCAATGTTTATACGGGCGTCTGCAAACTCAGCCGAATTGCTCAGACAAGATGTGAACGGTCATCGCTTTGATGACGTTGAAGCATATGACCACACCATAACTCGCGTAAAATTTATATTCTAGACTGTTAGTTTTCGTTGTTGTACCCTTTGTTCCGTTGCGCGAACACTGCAAATTGACACGCTGTAACTTCAATTGTTTTACTGTCGCTGTCTGTATCGCACGTTTTCTCTTATTTCATAAGATTTTCTGGTCATTGCTTTCTCGGCATTTAAAAAAAAAGCTCTTTGCAACTATTTTACTACGTTATGACAGTGACTTTTCCCCCTCATGATTGCTGCTTTCATTCAATGCGTGACCGTCAAATGAAAAGATCTGCCAGCAAAAAATCGTACAAATGCAGGTAAGCACGCTACATTGACCATATTAGATGTAGGAAGACACCCGGCACTGCGCGACACGTACCTGGATAAACTCTTCTGACGTACATCTCCGAGTCTGATGACCCGCAGGGAGAGCCGCTGTATCTTTTTGTTTTAGAACGTAAGACCAATTGGTTCACACTTATAATATATGTATTTCTATAGATGGCTGGTGAAGCTGCACAGAAACTATAACTGGGAATAGTAAAGAGAGTATCAAATGCTATTTCGGTCACAGTATTGATGACAAAATTTTCACTTTACTTCACCTTTTTCAATTTTTCGAAACAAATTCAGTAAAAGGTCAGCAAAGTTGTGTACCACCTTAAACAACAAAAAATATTTGTTAAAATAACATTGAATAACGTTGTCGTTGAATGAAAATTACCATAGTAATGATAAACATTTTCGCTTTTGATTTGCATTTCTCGTATTTATTCTTTTAAATGTAAGTTGCCCTTCTTCCTAGTATTATAAATTGCTTACGTTGATGAAAATTTACCAAGTGTCATGTGAGAATATTTCAGTTGTTCAGAAAACATGAACGCTAAACGATGTTTCACCTGATCAGATGCTTTATAGTTAGGTTTTGGTAAACGCCCCGTGTTATATCGCCGGCAGTTAACTTACACTTCAATTAACGAACTTTCATTTTGCCCAGCCCCTTTGTTGACTTATGTGTATTCTAAGATCCTTGAGGACGTTTAAAAATGTTGATATATATTCAGTTACGTTTAAAACTGCAAATACACAAAAGTACTATTCCGGCGAACCTGCTCAATGCGAATATGTGCCGCCGCGCATGATTGTTATCTACGAGGTGGTTGTGTTTTCCTCTTCCTTCGTTAAGGCGAAGCCTTTAAAAAGGGTTGCGAGGCACGCCGATGGCTGTTTATCTTCAAGCTGCAGTTATGCGAGATTAAATACGCTGTTCCTCGCCTGGCGTCGTGTTCCTAACTCGGCTCGGAGCCCTGCTCAGCCAAAACGTAACTATAATCTTTGCACTTATGACTTTTTAAGAAAACCTTATACAATACTCATGCTACTAGAACATTTTTTTGTCTTGCAGCCTGCAACGGTCTGCATGAAACATACAGCTGTATTAGTTTGAAAAACACCGTCAGTCCTTAGAACACGTTCATAATTATAAACTTAAAAATAATGGGAAACAAGGCGATGACGGAAGTTCACGTGTATACCCCAGAAGAAATGCACAACCTGCTGAACATGCAATGATAGTTTATTGAATGCCGTTCTTGTTGTAGCTGCCGAAAGATAATTGCTTAACAGTTTATTTTTCCACAGAATACTTCGTGAGCGCTCTTAGCCGATTAGGCAAGACGCTGAAATTGTTTCAGCGTTCTGACAAGAGAGCCCGCCAGCAAGTTAAGCGGTTGGCGCTATGGGACAGAAAACTCTTTCAATGTTACTCAGCAACTGATGGCCATTCGCGCTGAAGCATTAGAAAATTAGTTTCATCAGTGCACGAATCGTCTACCGGAAGTTTGCTCTACAATTTTATAGTGTAATACGGGAAATACGCACCAGTTTTAATATTTACTGGCGACAACATCAATACAAATCATATGTTTATGGTCAAGGGCATTGTAGTTGTAGTAAAGTCGAGTTGTAGTAAAGGGCAGTGTAGTAACCTTTGGTAATGAGGTCTCAAATACAACATTAAACTTAGATGGTATTTGGATTTGCGTTGCCTGACGGTTCCATTTCACCGCAGTCAACCACCAGTAGTTTCGACTCGTGTTCGAGCGCTCATTACCAGCTTACGTAGCTGGTGAGGTACCATAGTTCCGGGTGATCGAGAGGTCTGGGGCGTCGTCCAAGAGTTTATTTACAGCATTTACATTTTGAGAGTTTCCAATGCACGAGCGCGAACGAGCACTCTCACAGCACACTGAAGCTGCGTTCTTTAAGCCCTTCCTTTTCCCCCTTTCTCTCGTAGGGGAATTCACTCTTGTTCTCGTCCAATCACAGTCGCCGAAACGTCCACAAAATCCCGCCCCTGACGTTGCACCGTTCCGCCGGATTACGCCTTCAAGGTTGCGCAACCGCCCCCACATGCGCGCAACCGCCTGGCGACATGGGAACCTAAACTTTGATCTGTTCCCACGGAAAGTCTTGCCGGTGGCCCCTTGCAAGGAATGATGGGGCTTTTTATGAAGATCAGCTTGACCGAGAGATGGGTCTTGACGCTGAATAGTGTTTCCGCGAAGGCCGGCGTTGTCGTCGTCTCAAGTGAGCTCTTTTGTTTGACTGTCACAGTCAATACCGTGACGGAAAAGAGCGACGATGTGGTTTAACGGCGCACGAGACCGATGACTCAGAATTCGTCTCGCCCATCAGCTCTGAGCTGTCGGACAGCCGAAGGTACCAAACATAATGGCATGTCCATTAGTCTCGGGTGACGCTGGTCTAGTCGCCAGCTCCCCGGCCTTGCAAGGCACAGAAGGGCGTGAATGGCATTTCATTGCTGCAGGTCTGTCGGCGCAGCATTCTTTGTCGAAAACAGCCGCCGGGCACAACTGTGCTAAATGCCAGTCGTAACAATGGACAACTTTTGAATTTGCAATACCAACATTAAATTTCAGCAGTGCGGAGGTGTTCTTAATGGGACACTAAAACTCTAAAGAAAAATATTCAGTCGAGCTAGATTTAAGGATTAGACTTCCATAATAACGAATTCGTGTTTCGTAGTGAGAACAAAGCTGCTGTAAGCAAGCAAACAATGAAAATAAGAAACAAAGTAATATACCTATTGTGAAAATACGGTACATCGCCTGCTCCGTCAGCAGTGGCCAGTTCAAAGGTAGCGCATCAGAGGAAGGTCACATGGACATACCGCCAACTCGTCCGTTCGACGAGAACGATTGAAATTGAGGAGAAGCACCGGGATATTGAGTAACAATGTCTACAAAACAAAGTGATGTATTTGCGAACAGAACGCGATGATAGACTTCTCGACGAAAAATCTAATAGTCTTGCTGCACCTAACATATTCCATTAGTGTCAGTTTAAAGTGTTGGCGCTGCGCAATCGCACACCCGCTACTGTGGTCGTGGAAGTTAGAGGCATTCAAATCTAGAAGTCATCAGTCTTGTAGGCAGTTTCACTACCAGAATAATGTAGAAATAATAAAAAAATGTCGTCTGTCTTTTTCAGCCGGCGTTTCTTAGCAAGCAGTGCAAAATGAACTGTTGCGTGCAGTCAAGTCTTGCAGACATGTGCTATAAAGTAAACATACTGGAAGGCATGGAGTGTACGACTGGAAAGGTGAGAATTAAATTTTTTTCTGTTCAATTAGAATGGTGCGCTTCATTGGATTGTAACAAGGCGACAAAAGTTTCCCACTATGTTAATTTATTTCCAATTCCTCTCACTGCACACCTTGTTATAGCTGTTGAGAAAATAATCACGTGATAAGATTCTTTTGCATGTAACACGCGTCTTGGAAAATTTGGAATGCCATTGTGAAAGAAGTCGAGGTTTTGAAGGAAGCCCGTCAAATGAGAACGGCAGCCCGGAAGTAATGATAAGCAATTTTGTGCAAGATTACGCTTCATTGTTAATTTCAGTTTATGACTTCTTTTTCTGGGCCATTATTTGTTTATTTAATTCTCATAGCTGGTACTGTCCATTTTCGTGTATACGTTTCTCGCACCGATCGGAAATCTTGATAATACACTTCCCATACAAATTGTTCTTAGAAAATTATGAACTAGCGCACGGATTACTTCTGCTATCTCGTAGCCTTGGACCAGCATTCGATGCATCAAATATACAAAAAAAACTAGAAGGCCCAATGAGCAAGAACAAGGCTGTAAGCAAAATTCAGGAGAAATTTGCATCCAGTTATCTCAGTTCACTTTCCTGTTAAGAATAAGATTTACCTCGGGGGCTGCTAACTAAATACATAGGAAAGGAGAATAGTTTTTCTCAGCAGCTACTGCACCAAATCTGATGAGGTTTGTTGTATGCAACAGAACAAAATGAAATCTAGTGACCGCTGAAAGGGATTCTTGATCTAAGTCTTCGATCTAACATATATATATATATATATATATATATATATATATTATTGCAACTCGCAAGTATTCAGAAAACCATATCGCTATTCTTTAAATAGAATCTAGTAGTACTGTGGCGACGAGCGACCGCATAGACCTGCAAAGGTTCGGCTTTGCGAGGAAGAGAACAGGCCGACACCGAGCTCTTAGTGTCGCATTGTAACGCGATAGCGTCAAGGGCCCCGCGTCGCAGAAAATCCGGCGTCGGCGTCGGTGTCGCCCTAAGCATCGGCGTCTGACGGAAATAATCATGCCAAACCACATCATCCCGAACCACCCCGACCGGGCGGGCCCTTCGCGTGGCGCAAGGTGTTAGTGAACAAAAATTTATTTTCTCAAAGTAAAAGCCGTCAGAAAAATTGTAAAGTACGACTTAGGCCTCATTCACACAGCCGTCAAACGCTCCGTCACGTCACCGTCACGGCATCCGTTTTCGTCAGGGGAGAGGGTTTCCGAGTCGTTTTCCCCTCAAAAACGGCTCGCCGGCGACGCAGAGCGGTGCTCTACGTTTCCGTCGCTAGCACGGTGACGGATCCCCGCCCCTGAAATATCGACCAATCAGAAATTAAGAAGCCAACGCTAAATACAGCCATATTACAAAGCTGAAGATGGCACCAGCAGCGGCGGCTGGTTTGTTTACATGCGTGCCAGCATTGGTTCCACGTGCGGCACGTCGAAAACTCAGCTGTGCGTTTCGGTGGTGCTCAAATGTGCGACAGGGACCACGCCGATGGCCGAACTTGCGATTCCTGCACATTTTTCGCCCCCACGTACTTGTTCGTCACCGAGCTTTGCGCCCTTGTTGCGGTCTCCGCTTGCAAATCAAGAACAGCAGCAGAAAACCGCTCGGCATTGCGAAAGTCGCCTATGCGTACACTGCTCCGTCGCGCCTGCTGTGCGTTTTTTTTTTTTTTTTTTGACGTGACGGTGACGTGACGGAGCGTTTGACGGCTGTGTGAATGAGGCTTAAGCCACAACCTACAGACGTGATAGCGTCGGATTGCAATTTGAATATACGAGAGAAAACAAAAATGGAGAAGTTTGCACTCGGTCGTGCAAAGCTTAGCAACAGCGAAGCTGTCGATCCTCAAGTCTTACTGGATGCATGTTGCTGGGTATTAACTTGGTTGCTGCTAGGTATTGGTTTAACTTAACTACGTATGTAGGGAAGGAATTCTCGAGCGATAATTTTCGGAGGTACTTTCCCTGTCGTGACATTTTGCGTGACGAGCGCTGGACGCGTCGGCGCCTACGAGCGACAGCGTTCCTGGCATAAGCTTATCAACTGGGGGGGGGGGGGCATTTGCCCCCCCCCCCTCCCCCACTTTTGAAAGCGGCTACTTTCGGTTGCACGCCGATAAGTCCATCGAAAATACAGCTGGCACTAAATTTGCTTTCTTAATAGAGTGGCCACGTAAGCAATTATTTTCTTTACTACACATCCCCTGCTTGGACATCGAGAATTGTCTTTTGTGCCTTTTCGGGACGCCCTGTATAGCGGGCGACGCGCGGGATACACCATACACGCTCACGTTGCGGAGAAGGCGTGGCGCTGCGCGGTTCCCGCCGTAACAAATATCAGCTTGCGCTACTTGCATCCTGCTCAGTTTTTTTTTTTTTTTTTGAGGAATATCCGTACTGGAAAAAACAATTAGATTCACATATGTGACCTGCGGGCGTGGGGGAGGTCAGAATGAAGCATTATAATCAGCCGCGGCCAACGACAGGCGTGTCTTACGGCATGAAGTCTATGGAGTGTCAAAAGATGGAACTCTTTAATCTTTGTCCAGAGATAGCCTACGTATAGCGTTGCAGTCTCGGTATCTTATCACCATCAAAAATCTAATCAGACCTCTTACAGATATAACTGTCGAATTTCATTGGGTAATCACGTCTTATCGTAGATATGCTCGTCAAAATGACCTTGGTCGAACGTGCTGAGCCATTTCAATGCGAACAGAACACTGACGAATTTTTAACAGCCGAGCTGTTTAAGGTCGAGGTTGATTCCTAGAGCGATTGTGTTCGCAGTTTCGACCAAAGTGGTGAGAGTGTTAAATGAAGAGAGGAGGTGCAGTGAAAGAGAGAGAGACAGAGCGAGAGAAATAAATAAATGAAATAAACAGTCATGGCGAGGCAGAATTGGGCGAGCGTTACAAGGCGAGCGTGATAACCACTAGGCTATACGGACACTCACGCTTCAAGAACATGGATTTATGGGAGCCATATAATTACGGTGTACCGACGATTGTAAGAACACTTGCTATCGGCGAGAGAAAAATAAAATTTTCACGAGAAAGAAAAAAAAGTTGCAGTGGCTTAGCTCGGCTATGCCAGGATATACGTAGCGTTAGCAAAGGTTCAGCTGATTATTCTTAGCTTTCCTGGTTGTCTAGATTGTCAAGGATTAGCTTGATTGTCATGCTTACTGCTGCTCCAATTACACACACGCGGTATACGTATTATGTGGCACATGTATATTTATTTTGGCTCAACGTCACGTTGCTCTCCGTTCTTCTGCGTTGTTGAGCAGCATTTGCGCTCTCCTTCTCCATGGCTATACCACACTGGCAAGCGCCAGTCAGAAGCGCAGCGGCTCCAGCGCAGTGTCAGACGGCGACTGCACAGCGAGCGCGCGCCGGCGCCAGTGCGTCTACCACGGCTACGACGTCACTCCTCTGGAATGCGCAGACCGGCGGCGGTGAGTCGCACGCGGCGGCGGCGGAGTGCGCGAGAGGTGCCGGCTCCGGTGGCTCTGGTGCGCAAGCCGTGTGACATCACTGATCCTTGCGCATGCCCAGCACGGCTCTTGATGTGCCGCGCGAAACGGGCTTGGCTAGGCCAGTGTAGCTAACGCTACAAAATAAAGAAAGAGGGAGAGGCCGGATTTGAATCCGTGTACTCACGGTTCAAAGGGGAGCGCCATACCCACCAGGCTATACACCCAAGCTTGCAGAGCTCCGCTGTTTCATCAGATTTCAGAAGCGTTGAACTGGCTTAATTTTTTATAAAATTAGGTCAGTTATAATTTTATAATTCTTTTTCTGACTTTGACGATTTCGTTTTCAGTCTGTTTCTAAATAAGAGATGCAGCTATTACTTGTTTCCCGGCAGGAGCAAAAATACCCGACATATCGTGTTTTGCAAAAAATAAGGGCTCTTTTTGGCGATGTATACCGAGAACTTGCACTGTGTAGGTTGCTTTTGTGCTCTGAAAACCTTTACTGAATAGTCACTTTCTCCCATTTTTTTATGCGGTATACACGACATTTAGTTGTTCTGCCCCGATATCCTAAGTAAAATATGTCGGGCACGGTGTTTATATTTAATCGAAGAACGAAGAATTGTTGTGAATGACGAGCGATGTATGTTTTTTCCTGTGTTGGTTCATTACAGCCTTTGTAGAAAGTTTCTCACTGAAACCTTTCACGAAGCCATACTGCCGCTAATCGAAATGTTTCCCACATTTCCAAAACAACACCACGAGACATGCATGAAATTCCGCAAAATAGAGAGAATTTTAAACGCAATGCCCTCCGACTTTCACTTTTGCAAGTGTTGCGGATAATTATTGAGCGGCCGTTTTTTCATGTGTTTTCATGCATCATACGCGATCCGTAGTTTCTTTCTCCGGTGTCCTCGGTGAACTAAACAAGGCTATTTATATCTGGGGAAAATTAGGGGCATGATATGGCCAATGTGTAGGCAATGTTCCAAATGGGCGGGTTAAATGTGCTTTTTCCGGTGGAATGCGTATGCGAGTGGACCATCGCGTTATTAGTCTATTTTACGAACGGTGTGAAACTTACATGGCTGCACTGGCATAATTACAACTACAAGTGAAGTAAAATTTTGCGAATACAAGGGGGGCGATACGCTAAGTTTTTCTGCGATGGTAAATGCGTGTTCATCAAATAGAGCGTTAAAAAATGTAAGCAAGTGTACGAAAGTATCACACTGATGATCTTAGCTAGGTTTCGCAATATCCCAAGAGAACTATGCGATTCGCTTATTTTATATTTGTAAGGAATAGACAGCATTTTAAGGGCAATGTGTGGAGTAGTTTTCACTTTTCTAGCTTTTTTAGAAGCGTTACGAAGGGTTATTTTACCCTAATATTTTATTCTTTTTACTTATTCCTGCGTGATATATTAGTTCCGCCTGGTGTCGACCCCGCTGAACTAAAGGAGGCAGCTTTATTATTTTTGGTGACTGCAAGGACAAGTTAAATGGTGATGTGTGCGTGAAGTTAAAATTAATAGATAATTCGGGCTTTCGCAATAAATTACGTATGTAAGCACTCTAGAGCGCTATGAGCGGGTATAACGAGCGGGGAAGTATTAAGCCCGCTGCCCTGGCAGGACTAAAAGAGCCACCAAGGTCCAAATTTAGCGACAATTGGTGCTATGCTATGGAAAGTCTCTGTGCGAAGTTAAATGCGATTGGATAAAACCCAGCCTTTGTAAAGAAAGTCTTATTCAAGTGTTAGAGTGTGTGATATGGCCGCTATCAGGCTGTGTTTCCGAGTGTCCCGCCATAGGTGTAGGTTACAACAGGTTTATATTGTTGACAGGGGAGAGGAAGGGGGGGGGGGACATGGTAGCTGCAATGTGCGGCAACATCTTTACGTTCCTGGTCCAGTTAGAAGCATTGAAAATAATTGCGGAGCCGTCGTTTTTTACAGCTTATGGTTAGGGTTTCGGTGAAATTTTCATGTGTGCGAGCAAAAACTATCATAATCAGCAATCGCTCGTACCCCCCTAAGCAAGCAAAAATGCAAAGACTCATCCCTCATTTCCCGAGGGAGCCGTAGGGGCCGTAGTAGAGACCAGGCCTGCTCTCCTGGAGCAGTATGTTCGCTGGTGGCAGGCTTTTCGTCGGCTCCTTTTCTCTGCACGTGCCTATTCCTTCTTTCTAGTTTCATTCTGTGGGAAGGAATTTGTTTACTGTGTGATTTATACCTACCAGATAAATTAGCCCGCGAAAATAAAACCATAATACCGGCAAACGGAGGCCTCAGGAGAGCAAGGGGGTAGGGAGGACCACAATGATAAATGTTATGGGGAAGTAACATGTGTTCATGAATAACTTTCTTACAATGTCCAACAAGAAGTGTTCCAAAGAATTACATGCGGGCAAGTTTTGAAACGGAACAGCCATATATATATAGCATCTGATGAAGGCCGGACCCCGGCTGCAACGTCAGTAAAGTCCTTTGCCGTTTTTCCTACGTGCTTCTATTTTTTGAACTACTTCTGTGCCGGCTTCTGCCCTTCACTGATGTATAATATATATATATATATATATATATATATATATATATATTGCGAGACAAGGTTTAGGCAGTCAGACTCTCCTTTATTCTCTCGAGCGAGAGCCCCACTACCAGGCCCCAAAACGGTGATGATGAGTATGTACAGATGAGAATATGAAACGTATGAATAATGCTCACACTAATTTCCCCGCGCGTGCAAGCGGCCAGCCAGGCCGCGACTTAGCCAGGATGGAGGCGCCGAACGAATCGTTTGAGACGCGAAACGTGAACGATCTCCGAACCACGATAACGATGGTCGGAAGAAACCTCGATGGGAGTAACGCGATAGTTCACTGGGGATGTTTGTTCATTAATAATGTAGGGGCCAAGAAAGCGCGATTCAAACTTCTCACACAAGCCGGGTGTACGAATGGGCGTCCAAAGGAGCACTTCATCTGCAGGACGAAAGGAGACGTCTCGACGAGAGATGTAACGTTGCTTGCGGTCTAGTTGACTAACTTCTGTGTTGAAGCGAGCACGGTCACGACATTCGTCAAGTCGCGAGACGAACTGTTCTGGTATACTGGCCGAGGTGTTAATTGGGGCAGTTAAAAAAGCGGCGTCGATGGTGAATGTCGGCGAACGGCCGTAAACTAGGTAGAAAGGTGAGTACCCTGTAGTTCGTTGGATAGCAGTGTTGTGAGCAAACGTCACAAACGGTAAAGGTTTGTCCCAGTTGTCGTGGCTTGGCCCGATATACATTGATATCATATCTGTTAGCGTGCGATGAAATCGCTCTGTTAAGCCATTTGTTTGAGGGTGGTATGCGGATGTCGTCTTATGAATTGTGCCACAACCTCTGAGTACTTCTTCGATCATTTGTGATATGAAAGTTTTGCCGCGATCGTTGAACAGTACACGAGGTGCACCATGACGCAGCACAATGGCATCCAGAAAGAAGCCGGCAACGTCTGAGGCCGAACTAGAGCGTAGAGGCGCGGTTTCTGCGTACCGTGTGAGGTGGTCGACAGCTGTCACGATCCATCGATGTCCCGCTGGCGTTATGGGCAGAGGTCCGACCAGGTCAATTCCAACGATGGCAAAAGGTGTCTCGGGACATGGGATGTGCTGTAAAAGGCCAGCAGGAGGTGAAGTCGGTCGTTTCCGCCGTTGACACTGGACGCAAGAAGCGACGTACTTGGCCACAAAGGTAGACATGGCCTGCCAAAACAAACGGCTCCTAGCGCGGTGGTATGTTTTGTGGAAACCCAAGTGGCCAGCAGATGGGTCGTCGTGAAAGGCTTCAAGGATTTGTGTGCGCATCAAACGTAGAACAACAGGTACCCAGCGGTCGCCGTCAATGGTGTAAATGTAGCGATGCAGCACATCGTTGTCGAGGTTAAATAGTCGCAGTTGTCGACGTAATCGGGCATTTGGTGCAGAAATAGTACCGCACAGGCGTTGGATGATGCTGCTGCAGTAGGAATCAGAACGTTGACACGAGGCGAACTGAGTTCCGCGATAAGAAGATGGCGTGTCAGTAACCGCTAGAGGTAATGACGTAAGTGGAGACGTAGTCTCATTATCAAGTGGCGAGCAATGGAAAGACATGCTCGACGATAATAGTGGCAGGGGGCAGCGAGACAAAGCGTCGGCATCTTGATGCTTTTTCCCAGACTTATAGACAACGTCAAAATCGTACTCTTGTAATCGGACCACCCAGTGACCAAGGCGTCCAGACAAATGTTTCATTGACGACAACCAGCATAAGGCATGGTGGTCGGTTATGAGTGTGAAGTTGCGTCCATAAAGATATGGTCGAAACTTTGGTAGCGCAAACTACTGCGAGGCATTCCTGCTCTGTTATCGAGTTCTTTTCGGCAGCCGTTAATGTGCGACTGGCATAAGCAACGACTCTCTCTCGTGTAGTGGTATCACGCTGTAGAAGGACAGCACCGATCCCATGGCCACTAGCGTCGGTGTGCAAACAAGTTGGTGCATTCTCATGGAAGTGACACAGGACGGGGTCGGAAGTCAAGGCTTGCTTGAGGGCTTGGAAAGAAAGCTCGCAGTCGTCTGTCCAAGTGAGAGCAGTGCCCGACGTCAGCAACTTGTGCAGTGACGACGCCATGGCAGCAAAATGACTGATGAAGCGGCGGAATTAGGATGCCAGGCCCAAGAAGCTTTTTAATAGTTTTTGATTTTCGGGGCGAGGGAAGCGAATCACGGCAGCAACCTTGTCGGGATCTGGTCGAACGCCATATTTACTGATAAGGTGCCCCAACACTTTGATGTTCTTTCGGGCAAAATGGCATTTTTTTGTGTTGAGTTGGAGTCCAGCGTTGGAAATGCATGTGAAAACTTCGTCCAAACGCTCAAAGTGCTGACGCAAAGTTGTAGAAAAAATAACGATGTCGTCTAAAGAACACAGACAGGTCTTCCACTTAAGGCCGCTTAAAACTGTGTCGATCATGCCTTCAAATGTTGCAGGAGCGTTACATAAACCGAAGGGCATCACGTTGAACTCGTAAAGTACATCTGGTGTTCCAAAGGCTGTCTTGTTGTCCGCTTCGTGCATGGGTATTTGCCAGTACCCGGATCGAAGGTCGAGACTTGAGAAATATTCAGCGCCCTGGAGGGAGTCAATGGCATCGTCGATTCTTGGCATCGGATATGCGTCTTTGCGCGTGATCTTATTAAGTGCTCGATAAGCAACACAAAATCGCACAGAGCCGTCTTTCTTGCGGACCAACACAACAGGAGACGACCAAGAACTGGACGATGGCCGAATGATGTCTCTTTTAAGCATGCCGTCAACGTTGTCCGCTATGATTTTCCGTTCTGCGGAAGACACGCGATACGGGCGGCGGCGTAAAATAGAACTGCCTTCAGTTTCAATGCGATGCACTGCGACAGAAGTGCGCCCCAGAAGTTTGGAGTTAACGTCAAATAAGGCGCTGTGTTTTTGCAGTAGGGCCAAAAGGTCTTCTTTCTGGGCAGCAGTCAAATCGGGATTTATCGCGTCCTTTGGAGCAGCGGCTGTAGCATGATCATCAGTTGTGGTAGAAAAAGGTGGTGATTTGGTGTGAAGAGGTACTAGAGAAAGAGGTTCGGTGTCTGTAAAGCAAGTCATAGTGGTGCCCTGGGAGAGCACAACTGGCGAGGAAGTAGGGTTATGAACAGCGACGAACGTTCCGCCGTCCTGAAAACGCAACAGGCTAGGAGTAATGCTAAGCCCACCAGAGATGCAGTGACTGCTGGGTGCAAGGAACACATCACCATTAACAATAGTGTCGGAAGTCAGCGTTAAGATATGTTCATTGCCCGCGGGAATTAAACAGTCGCTTGACGTGACGAAACGTAGTGTGTGAGCATCGACAAAGGACGAAGGTTCAGTGTCCGTCATATGTATAGTGCGCTGACGCAAGAGATGAAATCGGAAGCGGAAGACAGGAAGTCCCATCCCAAGATCATCGCGTGGGTACACGAAGATAGCACCACAAACTGAATGTGGTGAATGATGCCATCAATGAAAACACGTGCAGTGCAAACCCCGGAGGGCTGAACAAGAACTGCATTTGCACAACGAAGGGGAGGGCCATTATATGGTGTCTTCACTTTTCGCAATCGAGAGCACAAGTCAGTACTAATAACCGAAAGCGATGCACCCGTGTCAACCAAGGCTTCAGTCCGTACACCTTCAACAAACACCACAAGTACATTTGACGGGCGCTCCGGAGGCGTTTCAAGCTGTCCAAAGGATGCAGTTTTCCCTCCTGAAGCTGCACTATTTAGTTTTCCGGGCGGTGATCGGAGGACGAAGTAGCCGTCCGAAGAGGGGAAAAGGAGCGTCGCATCGGTGATGGAGAGCGACGACGTGGTAAACGCAATGAACTGGCAGCGTTGAATTCCTGCGGAGATGGGGAACGTCGAGGATAATATTCGTAGTACGAACGCCGACGTTGTGGTACAGGCTCAGAAAACTCATCCCTTTCAAAACCATCATAGCCACGCCTTTCATCTTGCGGACGGCTTCGGCAAAACCTTGAAATGTGGCCACAGATTCCGCAGTAGTAGCAAACAGGTCGAGGTGGGCTCCACGTGTTGTAAGATTCAAGAGTTGGTGGTCGCGCAGTGATGGGATTCAGGGACCCGTGCATTGCACGCGCCTGCTGTGGTGGCTGCTGCAAGGAAGGCACCAGGGAGGCAACCTGAGCATAAGTTGGCGTAGGGATGGGTTGTGGGCTCGGGACTTGTGGACAAGTCACCGCAGCTATCTCTTCCCTCACGATATGGCGGAGGCCGCCACCAGGAGGGGTCATATGGACCTCAGGAGGGGTAGACGATGCGTGGGCGTGCAGTTCCTCACGGATGATGGAGCGAATTAGGGCACGTAGTTCGCTGTCGTTGGACGCCTTGAATTCAGAAGTTTCAGGGTGTAAGCGAAGCATATTAAGCTCATCGAGGCGCTGACACGTACTGATAATGCCAGCGATGGTAGTGGGGTTCAGCACTACAAGAGCATTGAATGCCAGCGTCCCAATACCCTTGAGCAGGTGGCGTACACGGTCACTCTCTGGCGTCGAGGTGTTCACGCGGCGGCAGAGGGTGAGCACGTCCTCTATGTACGAAGTGTACGACTCGCCCATACCCGCCCCCCCCCTCCTATTTTAACGCCATCCTCCAACACTTCCGACTGGGGCGCAGGGTGCACCCGCCACCTCACCCAAAACTGACCAAAGAGGAAAGCACGGCATTCCGAAGACTGCAGGGCAACACGTACACCCGTGGCATCCTCGTGCATCGCATCCACCCGACACTACACACCTGCAACTGCCCGATTTGCGTCGTGCCCGACACTCTGGCTCATTTACTACTCGAGTGCCCGTGGCGCCCCAAATACACCGTTACCAAGCATACAACGACCCAAGAGGTGAACCTCCCCGCCGAGACGTGGGAGGCCAAGATCTCCACCCCGGCTCTGGACGACCAATTATGTCTTGTCGCCAGAGCGCAGGATGCTATCCCCGCCAGAGGATTCCTGGAATGAGGGACCCTCCCACCTAGAGTGATCCACAGCTCAAAACGATCGGGAATACTGTCTTGAAAATTAAGATTTCATCATCATCTGTAATTCGATTACACATGATGATGACAAGTAATTTCCCCTGTGTTGTCCTTGGTCCATTGTCTGGTGGCTTCTAACTGTTGTTATATATATATATATATATATATATATATATATAGAGAGAGAGAGAGAGAGAGAGAGAGAGTTCCGAGCGTTTGCGCCCCCCGCACTCGCGAAGTAGCTGGTACCCCACTGGTTCCTGGCATGTCACCAACGCAGGCAGGCTAATCAATGTTGGCACGATGCCAAGAACGCTGTTGCTTGACGACGCCGAACGCGTTGGAGGCTAGCCGCTCGATGTTTAGCGAAAGTTGACACGACTAGGCGCAGCCCCTTTTATGGCAAAATTCGAGGCCAAACGCATGCACACTGGGCGAAAGCTGTGCACAGTGTACGGGCGGCGCACAGTAGACGACAGGCCGGGATGAGATCACGGCGCATGCTCAGTAGCGCGCAGCTGGCCGGAGCTCGGCGGATCCGTGTCTGTATCGGGCGAAGCGAGCGCGCACCTGCGGTGGGTATTACTAGGCAACGCGAGGTGGCGTCATCGCTATTGCGGCGGCGCATGCGCGGCTAGGCGAGGTTGGGCCAGGTGGTGCGCAGCTGTGGCTTGGTTGTTGCTAGGCAACGGCGCGAAGTTTTCTGCGGACTTCGGACGTTTCTCCTGCAGCTTTAACAGCTTCGCTGTTAAAAAGCCTCGGAAGCAGGCAGGGATCTTTGAATGATATCGCGTTCCACTCTTAAAGGCGAATCTTAAGCGTCCTCCGATTCTGATGGTGTTTCGCTGTACTTTGATTATAGGCAACATTGAAGGGAATGTTGAAAACCAAGCCTTTCTAAGTTTTGATGGGGCCCCATGTCGGAGAAAATATGGTGTCGGCGTCAACGGTGTCCAATAACGCTATCGCGTTCCACTCTTAATTAATGGCGTAAGCGCACTCCAAGTTTGGTAGCGTGAGCTAGACTGGCCGAGGTTGAGCAGTTTCGCGTGCTTCCCGGAGAGGCGTTCGGCGCATGCGCGAGGAGAAGTGACGTCACACGGTGCACAGCTGGCGAGCCGGGCGTTTGCCGGCGTTTGCGCTGGGCGTTTGCCAATGTGGTATTGCCATGGAGAAGGAGAGAGAAATTGCTGTTCAGCGGCGCAGAAGAGGGGAGAAGCTTAACTCATCGGATCCCGAAGTGGTTGTCCCGTCAAATAGCGGTTGAGCGTAGGAAGAACGAACAGAAGAAGGCTAAATGTGCTGCGGAGACACCGGAGCTAAGGGAGGAACGTCTAGCAAAGCGGCGTCGCCAGGAGTCTGAGCGACGTGCCCGGACATCTCAGCAGCAGCAACAACGAGGTGCCATCGATGACGTCAAGGCTCGCCGATTGACTGACTATACGGTGAAACTTAGCGAAAGCGCCAATGCGACTCGGACCTTCGAGATGGACTTCGTAAGCAATCCGTTTGGATATGTGTGCGACGTGTGTGAAAGACTGGTACATGAAAGACTTGAAGGAAGGAAGGAAAGAGTGGAGAAGGAAAGGCATGGAGGTTAACCAGTTCAGCACAACCGGTTTGCCACCCTACACATGGGAGCGGGATGAGGGGGAACTAAAGATGGGGAGGAGAGAGAGAGAGAGCACACAGCATAGCACACACATCGTCAGTCACAGTCCGTCACTCTTGCGTGGTACCTAACATCACTGTCACAGCCGCTTGTCCAAGCCCGTTGCTTTCAAAAACCGAAGTAGTCCCTTCGTCCCTTCAGCTGCGATGTCTTCTGTCGACGACATGTGAAAATCACTTCAGCTGACATTGGTCTGTTGTCAAGGTGCGCTAGAACGGACGCCAGGGACTGTCTCTGAACATTATATTCAGGACAGTCGCATAGAATGTGTTCCAGCGTCTCCTCGCAAAGACAGGCATCGCAAAGAGCGTTGTCGGCCATTCCAATCAGAAATGAATAAGATTTAGTGAATGCCACCCCTAGCCATCGGCGATAAAGCATAGTGGCCTCTCTTCGGCGGAGTCCAGACGGCATACAGAGAAGCATCAAAGAGGGCAGGTGGTAGTGACGATTGCTCCGGTTGGTCTGGCCGCTGGGTGTGCACCATAGAGAGAGCGTGATCTCCTGGGCAAGCACTCGAAGAAAGACTTGAAGCAGGTAAATAGTGCCATGAGTGAAACGTTGAGTTTAGCGGCGCCACCTGAGTGGGGTGAAACCGTGGCGCGGGTTTGTATAACGTGCAAGAACTTTCTCGTTAAGCACACGATTACACTCTTTATTGCTACCAATGGGTAACACGCGTGCCAGCCGCACAGGAAAAACGCCAAGCGGCCGGCAGAGCGAGCGGATGCACCTAACCCCGGCTCCGTGTTCTTAAACTGCGAAGTGGTTGTTCGACCCGGCATGGCTTGATTACACTCAAACACGGTCAGTGAAGGTGTTCGACACCTGCTCGCACTATTTTATACTATTTACTGTTGTTTTGAAAGACCACAAAACGACTTTTGTTACCGTGCCGGGCTCGGCCACGCTAGGGCTAAAGTAAAGCTAGCGTTCCGAAGTAACGCCAGAAGGCCGCCGGCATTTCCAAGACCTCTCCCGCCTCCATGGAAACATCTAGTAAGGTTTTATACTGTGTCGAAGGCGAAAATATCTCTCCGGAAGACTTCGAAAACGATCTCTGATGGAATAGAGCCATTATTGCCCGGAAAATGCCCTACCCAATTCTACGCACTGCGCTGTCGGCGACAAGCTCCGACACGGCCGCTCAACAACCAGCTGACCTAGCCACGCCGGCTCAGCCAAAACAAGACAAGCCATCTTCTCCTAAGTTTCGACGGGATACTCCGCTACCTAAACTGCCCGGCACGGACCTCACGATCATTTTCACTCCGGCGGTAGCCTCGATATACGATGGGGAAACAGCGCAAACAGGTGCGAAAAAAAAAAACACGACAAGAAGACAAGAAGGGATACAAACACCAGCGCTGACTGACGACTGAATTCTTTATTCAGAAAGCAACACATATATACCACATTGGCGATATACAACATTGCAACGGCGGAATGCTACTCCCACTCGCCTGAAACACGGTTCAACACGGTCAACTACAACGAGGTGCGGCAGTAGGATCGTCTCAGGATCCACCCGCATAACAATGAATTCACAATCAGCACGCCAGCGGAGGATCGGGCACAATGCTACGTGCAAAAGCAAGTCTGCGAAGGGATGCCGGAATGAATGGTCAAGGTGCGCTGGTGGAAATGACGCAGGCGACGGACGTACCATCTGGAGTCAAAACGACGTCCTCCAATTTCAAGGATGTTCAAGAATCCCGGAAAAAACAATGTTGGGTGTCATCGCGATTTTCACTGGCAAGTAAGCCGTCATCGATGATGAAAGCTTCCGACGTCGACGTGGAATTGGCATTCACGCGACTCATGCAGAACGTCGGCTGGAACGATGTTGGTGCCCTTGATCGTTGTTGTAAACTCGGAGATGGGTCAAGTAACAGGACGCCGAACGGTTCATTGCGTGCACAAGGGGATTGTGCGGTAAACGGTGAGTAATTCACCGTAGAACACGTTGTAGCGGGAGTGTGAAGGCTTCAGTTTCTTGGAGAAAAAGGCGAGTGGATGCCACGCATTGTGGATTAATTGATGTAGAACGGCTCCAACAACGGTGTTTGAAGCATCTGTCATGATGGCAGTGGACGCGTCTGGCTTTGGGTGTCTGGGCAGCGTGGCGTTGGTGAGGGCAGACTTCATTCTTGTGAAAGCGTCGGTGGCCTCTTCAGTTCACTGAAACACTTGCTTAGGTTTGTTTCCCAGCAGAGCGTCTAGCGGAGCCACAAGTCGTATGCAATCGGGAATGAATCGGCGGTAGAAATTGACGAACCCGAGAAATTGGCGAAAGTTGGTTAGTGTGGTCGGTCGGGGAAGGCCTTCGATG
Organism: Dermacentor silvarum; assembly: GCF_013339745.2. NCBI lineage: Eukaryota > Metazoa > Arthropoda > Arachnida > Ixodida > Ixodidae > Dermacentor > Dermacentor silvarum. Next base: position 49,737,068 of record NC_051156.1, on the reverse strand, counting down.
ACGCGAAACTTGGACGGCAGTGGTCGAATGCCGTTTGCGTCGACGATATGCCAGAGGAATTTGATTTCCGGTTGACCGAATTCGCTCTTGGCGTCGTTGATGACAATTCCTTTAGTGGCAAGACGTGAAAATAACAACCCGAACTGTTGAACATGTTCTGCGGAAGAGCATATGACCAGAAGGTCGTCAATGTATGCAAAAACGAAAGGGAGGCCTCAAGTAACGGAATCTATTAAACGCTGAAAGGATTGGCCAGCGTTCCGGAGGCCGAAAGGCATGCGGAGAAATTCAAAAAAGACCGAACGGTGTGGTGATGGCGGTCGTGGGAATGTCTTCTGCAGCGACCGGTAGTTGATGATAGGCGCGAACAAGATCGATTTTAGAAAAGATCTTCGCACCGTGCAACGCTACCGTGAACTCCGGAATGTTCGGGAGAGGGTAGCGATCAGGAGCTGTAACGTCGTTTAGTGCCCGGTAATCGCCGCATCGGCGCCAGTCATCGGTCTTGTTAGCCACCATGTGAGGTGGTGATGCCCAATTACGGGAGGAAGGGCGGATAATGCTAAGTTGCAGCATGTGTTCGAACTCCGCGCAGCGATATTGAGTTTCTCCGGGGGACATAGCCGGGTTTAGAAATGGACTGGTGGGCCGGAGGTGACGATGTGATAGAATACGACATATTGGATCAGTTACGTCCCGTCCAGAAAGCGGGTCAAAGGGAGACTCGCGTAAGAGCTCGGCGAACGGTTCGTCCAACCTGGCAGAAATAGGTGCGGTTGGCGGTGTGCTTGTTACTGGGACGCCGGGAAAGGAGAGCTGGGCAACGGAGTCGATGAGACGGCGTCGCTAAACGTCGAGAAGGAGTCCGTAGTTGTCCAAGAAGTATGCTGCAATGACTGCACGCCGGACGTCTGCAACCAGGAAAATCCAGCGGTAGCTCATCGAAGGCCAAGGTTTAGCATGACGGAGTATGACGAGAAAACTGGAACCCTGGTGCCGTTGATGGCTTGCGAAAACCACACAGGTGTCACTTTTCGGTTGGAGTGGTGGGCGGGGAGAAGGCTGATGTCAGCTCCTGTGTCGACTAAGAACCGTTGCCCCGTACCTCTGTCCATCACGTAGAAAAGGCGACTTGTATGCTGGGCCGGACCATTCGTCGCCGTTAGAGGCAGGCCGGCCTTTTTCCCTGCCAAGCGCAGGGACGCCGACAGTGACGAGCGTCGTTTCCAAAACGACGGTGGTGGTAGCAAACACCAAACGTTGTAGGTGATGTTTCATGGCGGGTGCCTGTGCCTCTGGATTTGCTGGAACTGCGGCTGCGTGGGCGAGGAGATGACGTGCGGCGATGTTACGCTGCACAGATAATGCGTTCCAGGCGCTCACGCAAGGAATAACACGGATATTGCGCTGCTGAAGAGCAGGGAAGTGTTTGCAGAACGGTTGTATTGCCACCCAGAAACGATGTCGTAGCTGCAATAGTTGGAGTGGCTACTTTCATGACTTTGTCCATGTTTGTCCATGACTTTGTTCCATGGCTTTGTAGACCGGCAAAGTCTCGGATTTCTGAAGGAGAGAACAGACCGACACCGAGCTCTAAGTGTAGCGTTTTTTATCAGTCCCGAAACGCTAGCCCATGCAAGCGAGTGCCAGCTGCGCCTGCCTCGTGTAGACGGGAGCGTCTACCTAATTTTCATACGACGCCGATGCTGCTGCCGCTACAGTACATCTAACGAGTCCAAGATTGATTATTAACAGCGAAGCTGTTTGAGCCAGCCGTAAAGTGTGGTTCGTATAAAAAAATAGCCGCGCCGTAGCCATGGAAACCAGGAGGGCGGCGCGGCACATGCGCACGTGGTCGCCTCTTCGCCAGCTCCATCCCTTCTCGACCCCCGCCTCTCTTGTCTCCGCGGCGCCCTCAACCAGCAGAAAAAACAAAAAGGCGAAAGCTTGCACGAGGCCGCGCAAACCTCAGGACACAGCAAAGCTGGCCGACTGATTGCGTCTCTTGGATGTAGCTATAGTTAAACTTGGCTATGTCGAGGTTTAAACTTGGGTGGAGCTAGGCCTATACTCGTGTACGTCATCTGTGCTATACTGCTAGTACTGGAAAAGCTGCGGTAGTACTGGAAAGGTGCGCCTCGCCTTCACGCCACCGCCGCTCTACTGCCGCCACAGAGGGTATGACGTCATGCTCCCCCGCACCATCGCGCTACCGCCGCGCACCTTTCCAATACTACCGCAGCCTTTCCAGTATTAGCACAGATGACGATTTGGGGCCTCTGCTCGCAAGTGCACTCGCCCGTGCTCCTGGTCGGGAAATGCGACGACCGGCCACTGACGGCGGCAAGTGGTACTGGTGGAAAGTCATGCCGCCTTTTCTATGTTTCCGGTAAGATCACTGGCGCTTGCTTCCTCTGCGACACAGGAGCCAGGTTAGCGTCATACCGGCCTCCTATGCTGATCCCCGAACGAACAGACCTGCCCACTCCAAGCGATCAACAACTCCACCATTCCCACATACGGCCAACGCTCTCTCACACTTGACCTTGGACTACGCCGTACGTTCCGCTGGATTTTCATCCTCGCTGACGTCTCGCAAGCTGTTCTTGGAGCTGACTTCCTTCAACCTTGCTGTGGACATGCATGCTCATCGCCTCATCGCTCTCAAAACGCGCCTATCCATCAATGGTATACTCTGCACTTCCTCGTCAAAGAGACTTCGAGCTTTCACACCCGCTTCGCCGTATGCAAAAATACTCGCTGACTTCCCCAACATCACGAAGCCGCACACCAAAGAGTCACCGGTGAAGCATTCCGTCACTCACCACAATGTAACCACAGGACCTCCCGTTTTTATACGGCCTCGTCGACTATCTGGAGAACGCCTCATCATCACCCGCCGTGAGTTTGAGCACATTCTTGAACTTGGCATTGTGCGGCCTTCCTCCAGCAACTGGACATCGCCACTCCACATGGTGCCGAAGAAAGATCCTGGCGACTGGAGACCATGTGAGGATTACCGCGCTCTCAATGCCCACACCTTACCAGACCGCTACCCACTTCCTCACATACAGGATTTCACATGAAATTTGGCTGGGTGCATGATCTTCTCTAAGAGTGACTTAGTGAAGGCTTACCATCAGATTCCTGTAGAAGCCGCTGACATTCCCAAGACGGCCATCTGCACCCCATTTGGTCTGTTCGAATACGTAAAGATGCCTTTTGGACTGCGCAACGCAGCACAGACTTTTCAGCGCACTATCAACTATCACTCAGCTTTCAGCGCACTATCAGCACTAAAGCCATTGACCGACCTATTAGCCATAAAAAAGACCCGGCTGCTCCACTGGAGTGGACCGACCACGCCGCATCTGCCTTCGCCACTGCCAAAAAGGCTCTGGCAGACGCCATCATACTCATACACCCCGTTCCTGATGCCCCAATTCGTCTCATCACGGATGCATCGCGTGTGGCAGTTGGCGCTGTTCTCGAGGCAGCACGCATCAGGTTGGCAGCCCCTTGGTTTTTGCTCCCCAAAACTCAAAACACCGGAAATAAAATACAGTACATTTAACCGAGAACTCCTTGCGGTGTACCTCGCCATCAAACATTTCTGCCATTTACTGGAGGGCCGGGACTTTTACGTCGTTACAGACCACAAGCCCCTGACGTTTGCCTTCCATCGCAATCACCGCAATTACACTGCAAGGGAGATCCGTCAACTATGCTTTATCTCCAAGCTCACCGTAAATCTCAGACACGTCCACGGGCCGGAAAATGCCGCCGCTGATGCACTCTCACGCACCGATGCCTTGTCGACCCAGCCACCACTAGGCATGGAAGAGCTAGCAGCTGCCCAGAGCAACGATCCTGAGCTGCATAGTCTTCGCTCTTCATCCACATCTCTATCTTTCACGGAGTGCCTGCTTCCATTTTCTACCCCATTAATAACGTGCGAAACGTCTACTGGTGTTCCTCGGCCCTTTGTGCCTACAGCTTTTCGTCGTGCAATTTTTGATCAATTGCACAACATGAGCCATCCGGGTATTCGTGCGACTCAGAAGCTAGTCACATCTCGTTTCCCTTGGCCAAGCATCAATGCTGACGTCCGACGCTGGGCGCGAACCTGCCTTCAGTGCCAGCATGTTAAAATTCACCGCCACACGGTCACGGCACCATCCCCCTTTCGGCCGCCCGACGCAAGGTTTTCCCACGTCCATCTCGACATCGTCGGCCCTCTTCCACCATCAGAAGGGGCCTGTTACCGAATGACATGTGTGGATCGCTTCACCAGATGGCCGGAAGCGTTTCCCATTTCGGACATTATAGCACCGACAGTGGCTAAGGCTTTCACAAACGGCTGGGTATCACGCTTTGGATGCCTTTCTGTCGTCACCACCGATCGCGGTCGTCAATTTCAATCGGCCCTTTTCACCGCACTTGCCAATATCTTGGGCATTCGACACATCCACACGACTGCCTACCTTCCTTCAGCCAATGGCATGGTTGAATGGCTTCATCGACAGCTGAACGCGGCCCTCAGTGCTCACCAGCCAAGGGAACGTTGGCTTGATCACCTCCCCTTCGTACTTCTGGGCATCCGGGCAGCATTGAAGACGGATCTCGGCTGCTCATCAGCCGAAATAGTCTATGGCGTGTCCCTGCGTCTTCCAGGGGAATTCTTTGAGCCGTCGTCGCCCCCTTTCCACTCACGATGCCTCTACGTACATTCGAGAGCCACGCACCACGTTTCACGACCTTGCTCCTCTAATTCCTGCCGACCGACACCCCCAGTCTGTCTTCGTCAGCCAGGATCTGCATGACTGCAGTCACGTCTTCGTTCGGTGTGACCAAATACGGCCACCACTCAGACCGGCCCATTTCGCGTACTCCATCGTACACCTAAGACGTTCACGCTGGACATCAAAGGCCGTGAAGACGTCGTGGCTGCCGATTGACTAAAACCTGCATACATTGCCGCTCTCGTGTCCGCGGAGCTTCCATCTCCAGTCTGGATACCCACATCCAAACACGTTGACTGGGTGACTCCTATGGCTCACGCTCTACGGGGGGTGGGGGGGTGGGAGCCTGTAGCGCCTCAACATGCGGCGCCCGTCAAGGAAGAAGTTGTCATTCGCCCGCGCGGCATGTGCAGAGCGAGAATAAACAAATCAGTTCGAAAACTCAACGCTGTCAGGGCTGGATCTTTCTCGTGTTAGCTCCGACATGCTAAAGGCTTCCGCATTAGAGCTTCGGGAGCAAATGGAAATGTGACATGGTGTGTAAAAAGGAAAGACTTCCCAGAGAACCTCAAGAATTTGAAGCACGCCATAACCATGCAATTGATTAAAGCGTTTTCTCCTATAGCGCATTTCTCGATAACATAGTTGAGACGCTGCTACGTAGTAGTTACCTGACGAAGCAAGAATGGAAATGGGCTTTCGCGCTTTTACACCTACTGCCTATTCAGGTTAGCACTGAAACAGAAGTGCGCTAATTCGACTCAGATATCGGCGAATAGCGTGAAAGGTGGATCATTAAGAGAACTGCGAGTCTAGGCAAATGCACAGGAAGTGGGGCTGTGCGGCTGTTTGGCCATGCCACGAATATTCCGACTGAAGTTACAAACTTCTCCTTGATACAAGTATCCATTATTTATGTCCGCGATACGCGTACTCTTGAAAAGCTCCCTCCCTTTTTGCATGCCGCAAGGCTTGTACGTGACACGATTTAATTCAATATTGTGCGCAAGCCTCGTGCATAAAAACAAGGCATAAAAGGTCTGTGGAACCTGTTGTACGCAATTTACGGCTCTCAGTGTGTAAGCTGGTTTTGTCCACCACAGACTGGACTTACGTCACAAAAGAAGGCCGTGCAGGCGCTTCTGCGCTTCGTGCGAGCCACCGGTCTATCTGAACGATTGTGATTAGAACGCGCTTCCGGCGTGTGCTTTTTTATGTGTGCTTTATTTTCTTTCTCACTCTTTCTCTCTGTCCTGTTTCTAACCCCCATTCCCCTACCTCAGTGCAGGGTATCAAACAGGATCCTAACATCTGATTAACCCCCCTGCCTTCCTCACCATCTATCTCTTTCTTGCCGGGACACGGCCACTGCAGAAAGCGAGTGTACGGCGCAAGCTCGGGGCAAAGCTCTATGGTCACTTCATAAGGCCTTCATGTGCTAGGCCACAGTGCCATAGAAGGTGCAAGGTTCGCCCCAGCTCGAATTCTCATGAGAGCGCCGCCATGTACAACAGTGAGATTACGAAGAAAGGAGCAGAACCCCCGGGTTCATGGGTAGGATGTATATGAGCACGTACGTTCGTTGGACCCTTGCTGCATCACTGTAACGCCTAGATATTTAGCTCAAATATATACGTTATGTTCTTTAGCCTAGTTTTATTTATCTTGCCGAAGCTAATTTCAGGTAAGAACGCACTAAACTGGGAACAGTCCAGAAGTACTGCAGATTGGGAAGTTGGTGCATCGTAAGCTTGTCTTGCTTTAGCGCAACTCAGTTTTAGTATGAAGGGAAAAGGGAACAGGTGACAGGGTGAAGCGCTAACTTCCAACTGGTTTTATTTAATGACCCTATTGCGCATTATATAGCCCGCACAAAGCGCACGTGACATAACAAACAAATTGAGAAGCACAGGAGTGCAGTTCACTGAACCTGTGTTGACAATCTAAGAAATCAAATAACGTTCCTTCCTTGATAAAGCTAAGGAGGGTGTGCTTACGCACATCTTCTCACATTTCAAAATGGCATCAGCCTCGATACTCTCAAGCGTCACTTGATTGCGGCTACGTCCTATGACGATGCATCTGTGAAGTAATGGTTTGCAGCCGCAAGATTTGCAATGTATGGCAAGGAACCCGCTTGATGAAATTTTGTTGTTAGCATTGTAATTAACTTTTAACTTTGTGCGAAAGAAACGTCCTCCAATCATTGTCCCCGTAGTTAGTTTCCCTTACCACAGACGCATTATTACGCGTTGTCTCAGCGTTAACTTTTGTTTTATTGCATTGCAGACCTGCAGAAGAGGAGTCTGTGGAGATTTTAACTGGTAGTAGTTGAAAGCTCCAGCATACACCAGTTTTCTTGCCCATTTCAAGAAACCCAAGTTCCGAGCCTTTCGGTAATAAATCGTTCAGAAGCAACTTTACCGGTCTATCTTGATTGAGTTTCGCAGCTAATCAATCAACAGTATGAGTTGCATTCACTCACTCACCGATGCATTCGCCGCATTCCGGGGCATGGTGAGCTAACAAAATATGGGTGTTCCAAGAGGTGTCTTCATAAACAGTCGTGCCATCGTTCTCAAGCCTCTTGTGCAATAATAATTACTTTGAACGTGCGCCGCAGCGTTCCAAATCGCATTTTGACAGATAGCCACTGGCATGCAGTGGTGAAATATGTCACAGGAAGCCTGTAAAGAAGGCACCGATAGAGCTGTGATCATCTAAATATCAACCACATGCGATGTATTGGAAAGCTATGTACTGCCGATACTGCTGCTGAGTATATGATTTGCATAAAGACAGATGTCGTTACATATCTACTCCTGTTAGTTTTTGATGCAGCCGCATAAAAATTGTAGGATTTTATTTAGGTTACTGCACGAAGGTGAAAAAGCGTCATCATATTTCGCGGGGTCCGAATTACCTATATCTTCCACCGGCTCAAACAGTATTTACTTCAGGCCAACGTGAGCCTAGTGTTCGCTCAAAGTATTTCTACACTCATAAGAAGCAGGTTGCCTACATTGATAGGGGAAGTACATCGCCAATCCCCGATGCGACGGCCGCATTTGGACTTTGCTGTAGTGTGATAACTGTCATGTACTTAAATTTACGTGTGTTGAAGGCAAACTCCAACGAAATTTTTGTTTCACGAAAAATGTTCAAAATGAATAGTGAAGCAATATTTGACAAGCCGCAAGGCTGGTAATTGTATAGCTTTCTTATTAGTAGATTTTAAGCAGCTCGTAAGCAGACGACGCGTGCAATCGTAGGCGGCGATAGTCTAGACATTGGTCTATAAGCCTTTTACAAGACGTCTTGGAGACGTTTTTGCAAGATCATAAATACATCTTCAATACATCAACCAAGATATTGTCAGACGTATTATAACGTCTTGTAGCCGTCTCGAAGACCGTCTAACGCACCGCCAAGTCTGACGTATCAGATGGCTTACAAGGAGTCTCGCAGACGTCCTGAAGACGGCTAGAGGACGTCTTGCAAGACATCTTGGGAACATCTTGAAAACGGCTAAAAAACGTTCTGCTGGACGTTTTGGGGATGTCTTGAAAACGTTTTTAAATGCTTTAAACATCCTCTGGTAAACTAAGGCGTGGCGTTTTATAGTTGCTCTTATTTACCTAATCAAGCACTAAATTTTGTTTTACAGTATTTATAGTACTTACAAAAATAACGACAGTGAAAATATACTTAGTGTAAAGTGGAGAAGAGCACGACCTCGGCTGAAATCTGAACACGACCTAGTCTACACAGAATGTGTTCCGTAATGTTACCAAGTCTTCACCTTAAGGTAAAAAAGGGGAAGAAACAAATAATCAATAGACATAGTGACTGTGAATAAATAGATACTATGTGAAGTACAACGGACCTGACCTCTCTAAACTTTAGTTCAAAACCTGATGTATTGTCAGCTAGGGAAGCACTAGCACAAAGATGACATTTTAAATAGTCTTTAGACGCTAAAATTCAGCCATATTCCAATCCTGATGGTCTTTCTCCTTGCGGTGTCAACTATCCAACGAAATGTTGCTTAGCTTCAGTGATCTGGCTAAAAACGGCATACACTGCCCGTTATGGTCTGGGAAGACCCAATATCATTTTACTTACCTTGTCAACACTGAACTAGATTTGCAGATGGAATAATATCAAAGACTCCTGCAACACTATTACACAAGTTTTCCTTGCATGGATGTTTGGCACGCACAAGCACTTAGACACACAAAACACCCTTCTCGCTGTTATCTGCTACACAGAGAAATCAATGAGAATGTTCCTATTCCTCGCAATATTGAAAAAAGCATGGCTTTGCCGACAGTACCAAATCCTATGGCCCATTTTTACAACCCACCATAGCATTACTGAAATATTGGCAAGGCCACAAAAGCGATAACGCATGATAAGACCTCGCTTAGCATAAAGCATGATTATCTACACAAATACACGCTAAAGTGGCCAAAGGTATCAAAGATTTTTTAATAAATCAGTAACACGCCACTACATAAGAAAAATATTTCTAATGCACCTCCTAGAGTTTTGCATTGTGGCTTTCTGTTATCACAAATTGGTCACTTCACAATTCATGGAGCTGGCTTAGACAGTTCCACAGGCTGATGCACCCGCAGAAAATTCAGCCTGTTTCAATGATGCTTGACCTCAGATTTGGCACCTGCAATTAGAAGGTAAGACAAAAGATTAAGAAATATGTTACAGTGAAACTTCGTTATAACGAAACTGGATTGAAATCCCAGAAGATATTCATGTGTCTAAAACTTCGTTTCGACCAAGTAAAATTATCCTGCTAATAGATACACCAAACTTGATTTGTCTCCGAAACAAAAAATGCCCGATCCTTGCAGCACACATTCGGTGCCGATGTTTAATCCCTTAGGTATTTGCGTTGAATGCAACGTCGAACACTGGTATTTGTCACCACTACGTGTAGTTGCGCATAAGCGGACTCATGATCGTTATCGCAATTTCTCTCACTGCGGCACTGCGCAGGCTAGTTAGTGCAGCTATAGGCATGGCCTCGGAGATTACACCGGTGCAGGTTGAGAGGTCCTGTGTGTGTCTACCACGTGCTGCTCTCTGTGTGTACCCCCTGCTGCTCGAACACGACGAACAGTGTTGGTGTTGCAGCGTGCAACCTATTAAACCACGTCACTGTTTCGGCGGTTTCGCGATGCTAGAGATGACCCAACTAAAGGCGGTAACGAAATATCATCACATTCAAACAGAAGGCAGCTATCGTAAGGGCAATCGTGTCATATGCTAAGAAGTCGTGTGTTAAGAATGCCGAAGTTTCTTTTGCTGTTTTATTAGATGTTGAGCAAGCACGTGGCCATGTAGTATTCTGCTGACCAAAAAGCCGTCTTCTTCTATGCAAGTTCAAATTTGTGCGCAACATTGCGCATGTATTGTGAACGGAAGTAAGGAATATGATTACGTACTTTTGGCTCCCCCATCAACTTCGCTATAAAGAGATTTTATTGCATATGACGGATAAGAGTTCCCACTCATTTATACAGCAGCCTCGTTTGCAAACAGTAACTGTTAGAAAACCGACCTTGGCATTGTCCGTATGCAGATGCAATAATGCCATAGCTGCGATTCGCCCTTATCTGTAGCCTCGGTAGCAAGCCCTCGAGATACTAATGTGAAATCGGGAATCTTGGCGATAACGACAGCCTTGTGCAAGAAGGCCAGTGCCATGAATAGAGGCTGCCACGTCCTCCGCAAGTACGTCGCAAGAGACATTTTTTGTTTTCACATCATACACATGCAGCTTCAAGCCCTTTTTCGAAATTGTATCTTCTGTTGATGTAAACGTAATCGCAGTTTGCGCCGAAAAACAATTCTACACCATGTCCTCCACATGTACCAGTTCATGATGAAATGTGCATGCAGAAAAACATATGCGCCGCGCATCATAGGTTTTCAGAACCCGTGGCAAGGTCTCCTCTTACGGACATGTTGAATGGCAGCGTCAATTGAAGGACGCGCGGCCATGCGAGGTCACTGGCCAACCTGAACGATGTTCTACGCAACGGATGGAATGCTTCCGAGGTAACCACACTCCGAATGTTCGCGACGTGGATACCATCACACCATCGCCGGACCTTCAATGTCGGGGTCGAGAGACGGTGCATGCTGCCGCTTGAAGCCGTGTTACGACCCCGTCACCTTGTCTGCTCCTTGATTAGCCAGGTGGCCCCGTTTTACACCCGGGGCCAATGTAATGAAGCAGACGCACCTCGTGTTTTGGGTAGCAGCTCGAAGAAAGATGATGACGACCCGTGCTGTGATTGCAAGAGAGCTCGTGATCTTCGCTGCTGCAAGGGGGCGGCAAGACTAATTATCTCATTTAAATAAATCTCATTACATACAGTACACAATTCATAGGTTTTATTATACATATGATATGAAAGCATAAGTTTAGATACAAGTTGAGTTGCTAAAGTGTCTGAAATAATTACAATAATTAGAATTATTTACTATAGACGAAATTTTGAATAAAATGGCACGTTACAGAATTCATGGGTTTTACTGTAGATATGACATCAGAGCATAACTGTAGTTTCAACTTGAGTTGCTGAAGTGTGTGTAATAATTAGAAATAATTTGAAATCACTGATTACCCCACATCAAAGCACAGAACACCAACGCCGAGGTGCGAGTGTCACTGAGAGACACCTAAGTCAAAAATTAGGGTCGCCTAACGTTTTTTTTTTTCTAAGAACGCAAATAGCGCAAGGACGTCGAAGATGAACAGACACACACACAGGGCGCTTACTTCCAACAACAATTTTGTTTTCGGTAAGGACGCCACCTTTTTATAAGGTGAACAGAGATGCCGATTTAGGCGGGCCCACTTTTAACGCCGTGGTGCGGCTGTCCCACCGCTTACCTGTGGAACGATGTTTTGGCTCGCTTTGGCCTGTCCAGGCCCCGTGTTGTCCCGAAATGCCTGCCCTGTGGTGCTGAATTGGCTGACCAGTTTTGCGGTTAGGTGACGCCACACAATGTGACGTCTGTGAAGACAATGTGAAGTCTTCAAAGGAAGGTAGCAAAGCCAAGCACTGCCGGAAATGAGGGAGCAGCGCCTGCAATTTTATAACGTTTGGAAAAGCAAACCGATCGCTTGCACTCACCTGATTGGTCAGAAGGGCGCTTTTTCTGACGAAAGCGCGATTGTGATCTTTCTCACAAAGAGCAAGAGAAAGGTTCGCTTTCCGAATCGTTATGAGGTCGCCACCCTCCTAGAACGCACGACAGCTTACGGGTCGTGCATTTTCTCGATATAGCTAGCCACAGCTACAATTGACTTGTCAATGTGTTGGCTGACAAGCCGTATCCGAACCGAAGCGAATTGACCAGTCTTGATGCCGTCTTTAGTTGTTTGTCACGCATGTGGTGTTGGAAGCACATGGAATGATGTCAAAACGCAAGTGCACATTTACTGAATAGCTTATAAAACATTTTCCCTCCTTCACATCAACAAAACTGTAAATAAATGGTGAATGTTGTACCTATCTTCGACCGACTACCTTTCTCTCTCTCCCTAACGCCCCCCCCCCCCTCATTCATTTTTTTACAGCGAAAGCTGTATATGGCTAGGCGAAACGAAAAACCGTTCGTCCTATGTTTCGCTAAACGTCTCCATTGGCTGCGCTGGCAGTTACGTAGTGCTCTACTTTGCACTCAAGCGCGCGCATCATTGGCAGCGCTGCTAGGAACGTCGTTAGCGTACGCGTTCCCGCCACTGCCACGTTGACGCTGCTCTACCCGCAACACCGCCTCCTCGATTCGCCGTTGTCGCATGCGTTCGATATCTCGAATTAGCTCGGTGTCGTGGTTAGCAGCATCCGCTCGCCATTGGCGCTTGCGTTCCACTAGAAACACAAACATGTAACCAATAATTGAGAAACGCTTCAATACAGCGTCGGGATTAACCCACTGCTAAACACCGGGGCCGCACGTTTCAGCTTCGCTGGTTAACCATCTGTACGGAGTGCTTGGGCGTTTTTTTCTAGTTTCTGCTACATTCTCTTGGTGAGTTATGAAATGTCATGATTGATATGCATATTAAGTAGCCTTTGTTGATTTTGCACGTCATCTGATTTTAGTAAGGAGAATTGGCGCAACACGTATTAGGTACAATGTGTATGTAATTTTAACCAATAAAATCTTAGAATAATACGATAACGTCAATGTACAAAAATATTGCACTCAAAAATTACAAGAAATACAGGTATAAGCTATCACATGCAGTCAGTCAGTCGGTCGGTCGGTCGGTCGGTCCCGGTCGGTCGGTCGGTCGGTCGGTCGGTCGGTCGGTCGGTCGGTGTTTGTTTTCACCAAAACAAAAACATCGGTGAAAAAGAAGAAGACGGCGAAAAAGCTACGGATGCTGCAGCTTGACTAAGCGCCGTCCACCCTGTAGGAGCAATGACAGGGTTAATATACAAGCAAAAAGCGAATAATTATACAAGCAAAAGTGAATAAATAAAATAGCAGGATAAATGCACAAGCGATAACAAATAATTATTATACACTAGTACGAAAAATATTTATAGTACATATAGCATCATTTTCGCAAATAATAAAGCAAGAGAAGACAAATGGCATCGCAGTCTATGCTTAGTGAAAACATAATGATATAAAGCAATACAATTTAAGGAATGCGCTGTTACAAAAACAAACTAATTACATTGGTGAGGTTTAGTGTTTTGATATCGATGTCCTTGCTGCTCATATGCGTTAAGAATGCTTGGTAATGTGTGGCTAAGCCTTTGCGTTCCAGTAAATAGTGCGTGAGAATGGAGTTTTCCAACGGGGTTTATATCGATGGAAGTAAATACTTTGAGTATGTTCAAGATTTGCAAGTGTAAGAAATGTGTCAAGCTTCCCGCGATTTGCACTAATGTAGGATTGTAGCAGCCTGCATTTGTATATATCGTTCGCCATAACAATTTTATGCTTAACAAAAAGATGTCTGGTGTGTTCAAGGTATGGTATGTTCTCTATTGCCCTAATAGCTCTTTTCTGAAGTATTTTTAGCTTATTCAAATTCGTTAATGTACTGTTTCCCCATATTAAAGCACAGTAGTTCAAGTGGGAGTGGAAGAGAGCTTGATTCGGAGTGGAAGTAGTTCAAGTGGGAGTGGAAGTCGCTTTATGGAAAGAGGCAAAAGACATCGACAACGAATTAAGGCACCAACCACGCGCCTCAGCTTTAAACTAATCTGATCTATTTGCTCATTCCAGGATACATGTTCATAAAAAATTACTCCAAGCGTCTTAATTGATTTGGTAACTGTAATTTTGTATGGACCTAGGGTAATTTTGGTTAGATAGCTGTAGGGATGTGCCAAGGGCTCGAAAAAGGACACATTTTGTTTTTGTTTCATTTAGCGTTAAATTGTTTTTAGTACACCAATCGCGAAGCTTATAACAGGTGTTTGCTGCTAGCGCCTCGAGAGAACCTAACCTTTTCCCAGTAAAAAATAGTGTGCAATCATCAGCATAAATTATAAATTTACAATCTTCATCAATGTTGATTATGTCGTTGATGTAAAATAAAAATAATGCAGGCCCTAGAATGCTGCCTTTGGCACCCCGGTTTCAATTGGTTGTGTGCGCGATTTAAAGCCATTTTTTTCAACATACTGAGACCGCGCACTCAAATACGACTGGATAAGATTTAGAGAGGTTCCTCTAAATCCATAGCATTTTAATTTATCTAATAACAACTTATGACTTACGCGATCAAAGGCCTTACTGAAGCCTAAATATAATGCAAGTGTTAAAAGCCTCTTTTCGATATTGTATAATATAATTTCTTTCTTTGTTAATGGAGCACTTTCAGTTGAACGTTTCTTTCTGAAACCATATTGACACTCGGTAATAAGATTGTACTTTCTCGAGAAGATATCAATTCTATCGCTTATTATTTTTTCAAGACATTTCGAGAAAATGGGGAGCACAGATATTGGCCGATAATTGCTTAAATTATTTTTATCTCCTGTTTTGTATATTGCGGTAACTTTTGCTAGTTTCATGAGTGTAGGAAAAGTACCTGTTGATAACACCAAGTTAAAGATATGTGTTAGTACTTCTGCTATGACAGTCTAATACATACTTTATTGGTCGCATTTCTATGCCGTCAGGATCACAGCTGCGACTATTTTTTATTCTACTGAATAGTGTAATTACTTCAGAACTGGAAGTTGGTTTAAGAAAAAGCGTGTTTGGTATCGTATATATGCCTGTTGTTGTTTCTGCGCTGTGGCTGGTATTTCCTATTTTCACGAAGAAATCATTAAATTGTTCTGCGAGCTCAATTCCGTTCAACGTTTTTCCATCTATTTCAAGATTATCGAATTTAGTGGGAGTGGCTCCTTTATTCAGTATTTCGTTCAGTTTTTTCCACATGGTATTACGTCGCTCTGGACGTTGTGGATCAAATATGTGGTAGTAGTAGTCTCTTTTCGCCCTTTCTTTTTCTTTATTCAACTTATGTCTAACACTCTTGTATTCAGTCCATAAGTCCGCATTACGTGTTTTAACGAACTGCTGCTAAAGTTTATTTATATGGTTTATCTGTCGCTTTAGGTAGTTTGTTATCCATGGTTTCCGCAATTTCCTTGGTCTGTGATACGTCTTAAGAGGAAACGATTCAAAGTAAAGTTCTTTAAAGGTTCTTATAAAGTTATTATACGAGTATTTTGCATCTCCATCAGCCAAAATATCATTCCAATCCAATTGCTTGATACGGTGCCTAAAGTGCTCCAATGTTGCAGGTGTCACTGGGCGGTACGTGGATTCCTCTGGTTTCACGTACGCTGGGTTAGTGTGCATTTTTAGGAAAATAAATATAGGCAAGTGATCGCTTAAGTCGCAACTTAGCACCTCTGAAATTGTTTCTTCTGTGATAGAATTGGTAACAAACATGTCCAGCAATGACATTGTTGATTCAGTAACACGTGATGGCATAGTAATGACATTTTTAAATGAGTTGCACTCAAGCACTGATAAAAATTCATTACTTGTAACTGTGTTCAAGACATCTACATTAAAATCCCCGCCGACAGTAAGCATATAATTCATAGCATTTGCATGGGACAAAAGACGATCAATAAATGTTAGGAAGTCAGCCAAAGAACCGCTAGGAGGGCGATACAGAACGGCGAATACATTTGTACCTTTCATGATACATAAGGACTTCGTAGTTTTTGTGATAAGGCTATATTCTTCAATGACTTCACAAAACTCAAACGCCACCCCTCTACTCTCCGTGCGGTTTAAAAAAAATGGTTGAACCCCGGCAGCATGAAATGTTCTGACTCACTAGTATACCACGTTTCCGTGAACATTAAAAGGTCAAAGTTTATGCCACATGATTCCAACAGCAAAGTTACATCATCTTTTTTTGGTTCAAGTGACCCTGCGTTTAAGTGCATCACTTTGAACAACTTAAGGACGTTTGCTCTCGATTTCACAACGTGCTGAATGTCCTCAGGGGCGATATAACTAGCCGACGTCACGTTGCGAATAGACATCATCGAATGCTTCTGAAACTACAATTGTTAACTGCTGCTAATTTTTTCGACATCACTTTCGCGACAGATAGCAATGATTGGTGACGTCTCCGTGCGACGAGCAAAGACGTTCCCGTTCCTTGTCCCAACGAACTTCCAACCGTTTTCGCGCTTTCGGGAAATTGCCATCCCCAGGATTCTTTTCATTGCCGGGCACAAGTGCTCATTTATATAGATTGGAGCGTCGTTCTGCAATCCGATGGTAGCGTTCGTTATCTTCTTTTTTCGAGCGACGTTGAGAACTTTGTCACGTTTTTCGCGACGTTGAAACTGGACAAGGATGTTCGGTTTATCTTTATGTTTAGTCTGCACCCTGCTGGCACACATAGACGTCACAGGATGATATGGGTTCTCCGATAGCTTCGCCAACTTTCGTCAGGAGCTGCGCAAGGTTCTCATTATCTGCCTTTACTATTCCCTTGATTTCAATGTTTCGATTTCTCGAGTATTGCTCCGATTTTAGCATGCTGATTTGACAGTTTGCAAGATCTTTTTCGAGAGCTTGAATCCTAAGCTTGAGAGCATCATTTTCTTTCTTAATACCTTTGTTCTCGTTCAGAACAAAGTCAAGTCGACGGGTCGCATCATCGAGACTTGTACTAACATAATTCAAGCTAGATTTTATTTCCTCAAACTCTGCACGCATTTTTCGCTCGTCCTGTGCGTATTCTTCGTTCGACAGCATCTTTTGTGCTTTTCCACTCGGCTCTCATTTCTTCTTTAATATCTTGCAACAGCTTTGCGAACTCTTTTGACATGATAGGTACAACTAAAACCCAGAAAAGGAAAAAGAAAGATAAAACACAGGAAAACAAATGGGCACAGGGCAGCAGCGACAGCGGCTAAATTTATACTAGCTATGCCAGATCAATGCAAAAACATGTGCACCAACCTGGAAAATGCAGTGGATGCTTGTAAAAAACGTGCGTACACCGCTGTCACTGCTGCCAAAATGCCGATCCGTGGGGCGGTGCCGGATATATGAGGACCAGACGCCGTGGCCAGTTGAAGCCTCGTGCGCCAGTCGTCGCTTGTGGTCAGTCGTCGTGCTCTTTCGCATGCGTCGATAAGATAGTGGTTTCCGCAGCCGTTCAGCAGTGCTCGGTAGGTCTCGATATCCCTCGTTGCCACGTTCTGGAAAATGCAGTGGATGCTTGTAAAAAACGTGCGTACACCGCTGTCACTGCTGCCAAGAAAAACAAGGGACACATAAGGGACACATAAGGGACGCAGGAGGGACACATAATTAGTCATGGGCATTTATGATGCAGTAAGGCTGGGAGTCTTCTGAATTTAAAGGAGTATAAGGAAACTGAGTCTCACACCTGGTGTACTCTCTAGCAGAGAAAGTATAATCAGTTCTTTTTGCTATGTGTGGTGTAGAGGCTAACGTTGTCGCCAGTGCCACTCTTTACCCCAAGTTAGTATCAGGGGCATCTGTTGCGGACTGAATATATTTTTCTAGACTCCTTTATGCACTAGTCGGTATGAAAAATGGTTTTGCTATACAGGGTCTAATTGTAATGTGCATGTATTCCAACTCATTTAGAGTGATGAAATTAGGTTTTTCAACGAGGTCAATATGACTTTGTTTAACATGCTAACGAGGTGACCTTGACTATGTCTAGTCAGCATATGAATCCATATAAGGGTGACTAGGCTCAATCTATTTAAGGGTACTATAGCGCTGTAACTGTTACTTTGTTTTCACCTCCTTCTGCACTAGAAAACATGTGCGATAAAGGTAACGGTAACAGTCGTGAACTTTAGTCACTAGTATAAATTTACTCTTTCCCTAGTGACCTCAGATGTCAGGTGCATGCGTTCGTCTTTTTGGCACTTGTGAGTCAGCTGTCACACTATCAAGCTGAAAGCGAGATCCTAAATAGGCAAACGTACTGTCCAAAGCAGTGTAAACTTGGCAGGCATGAATAATGGCGTCAACAACAGACGCTGGTAGCCTGATATTCATAGCAGTCGTCCAAGTAGTCGTCCTTGGCCTAATCAGTTGAGTCACACTCAAAACGTGTTTACATTGTCTCACTCAACACTCAGCTGCAAAAAAAAAAATCGCTGCGGGATAGACTCAAATTTCATGAAATCAGACCACATCTTTTCTCAGGTTCTAAATATTGCTGAAACTCGCGGTGTCCACCTGTCAATGAAAGTTTGAGAGGGCTAAGTGGATTAAAATGTGGAGTGGCAGGTGCAGTTACTACTTTTACGTCCAGTGGAATTTCGGCCGTTGTGCAGCGTTTAGTGTTCAGATCTGAAGCTCTCGATTTCGAGATGCGTAGAGTTATGAAGCTAGTTTTTGGCTCAGTTATTATGACAGGGAATTTTGCGTTTTTATAAAAGTGGCTATACAGCATATGTTTTTCTCTAAAACAGAGCCGTCTAGACATGTGCATAAGCGTATATTTTAGCTTCGCAAAGTCTCGAGTAACAATTATTTGCTCTCTTCTAATATGCTTCCCCCATTTGGTTTGTCTTCTTTTACTGTGTGTTTCTTTCTTTACATACCCTGCAAGGGGAAGAAGCAACGTGCTCTAGTGGCAACGACTGCCTATAAGAGAATAGTTGCCTTCCAAAATGCCTCTGACTAGGTTTAGAAGACTAGAAGAGTAGAAAACGTTCAAAGCGTGCCCTCTTTGAGCGTTTCTAGTCTTCTTCATGTTTATAACTATAGTAGAAATATAAAATATGTTTTTCTAACAATTCAGATAATGCGACTTTTCAACTCCTCCTTTCTGTATATTCTAGCACATGATATCTGCACTGCAGGCATATTGTTATGTCGTTGTAGCCAGGGTAACAGATAAATCAGCATTATTCTGCTTCTTCAAAATAAAATTCGAGCGTGGCTTCACATTGTGAGAAGCACGGCTGGACCCCAAAGCTTAGGATGTTCACAGCTTTGTATAAGGGTAAAGTCAAACTACAGGAGACATAAAAGAAAAGCTTTTGCCATTAAAAAACACAATGGTGCATGCGTGTACCAGAAAGGAATAACGCTTCATGATGCCGAATCTGTTTACATTGATAAATATCAATGGTCAGCGTGGGCCGCTTGACAGTGTGTCAGGTGTTTTTTTTTTTTTTTTTGCTTGCATTGTCGGTGTGTTGTCGCTTGCTTCTGTATTAATTTTTTTCTTGCTCCTTTTTTTCGTCTATATGTGCGTACATTGCGTATAGATTCAAAGAAAATTTTAAAAGTAAGACAGCGTGCTTCTCATGCACTCCTTTTTTGTCCTTTATCTTAGCACTGGATATTGTTTTCTACCATATTTCTTTGTGTTGCTTGCTGAAAAGATTACTATAAGAAATAAGCCTCTGCATCTGATAGCTGTACCGACGGCGAGAAATGCAGTCACAAAAATAGGAAATTTCCAATCAAAACATTCACGCCATTTTCTTTTAAGTTCCTAATCTAGCACCGAATATTTCGTTTGTTGGCATACAGAGAAACTAACAGAAAATGAATCGGTGATACAAGCTAGCTTAAGAAAGTCTTGATTGCAAGGCCCTCAATGTCGAGACAACGTACACAGAACTACGCAATGAGCTCGGGTGCGACTGTTTTCACAATAAATGCACGCAGGGGCGGGGCTTCGCCTCGATGACGTAAGGACGCTCGAACGCAATCATATGGTTCGCATGAATGCATGCTCTGGAAGCGTGGGTGTGTGGCCTAGTGGTTACGACGCTCGCTTTCAGACTGGAGGTACGCGGGCGCGGTTTCCGCCTTGGCTAGAGACTCACCATTTTCCTGTCTGTTTGGCAGTGCGGTCGGTTGTACCCGGTGCCGCGGCGGAATACTGCTCCAGTCAGATAGATTGCTCCCTCCCTGATAGTGAGATTATGTTTGGATCATCAAAACAGTGATGCGTTTATTTAGGAATACCATTCCATCCTAATTTCAACATAAACTTCTTGCCGAGGCGGGATCCGAAAGCGAGCATCGTAACCACTAGGCCATACAGCCACGCTTCCGCAGTATGCATTCATGCGAACCACATGATTGCGTTCGCGCGTCGTCGTTTTCGCCAAAAAAAAAAGAAAATGGTCAAACGTCATCGAGGCGGGCCCTGCATGGATTTGTTGTGAAAACAGTCGCACCCAACGAGCTCACGCAACACACAGCGAACTTAGGTAGTCCCAGTTTGCATAGCGTAATGGTTTGCAGTGTGCGCGATACGAGAACAGTTGTGCGTTGTGTGAATTTCTCCCAGTTTGAACCCCACGCAATTTCTAGAATTCGCCAACGTTGTAACGGTACCACTCACTGCCCAATGGAGTTTAATTTTTAAAAAAGCTGCAAGGGGGCTGGCACAGGAGTCGTATTAATAGAGATTCCCAATTAATTTTGGCCACTTTAGGTTTTTTACCATGCATCAAAAGCACTGCACACGAATGTTTAGTTATGATTGACATTCGTGAAAGGTGTCACGCACTTTCCGTTTCTTTCTATGTATCTAATCGCTCCACGTGAACTCGGGTTACTGGGTAGCTTAAGGGGTATAACCACGGGTGGTTGCACTGAGGGAACCATTCTTGAAACCACTAGTTGAAGCAACTTGGGCCAATGAATATTCAACGCTCAGTATGTTCCGCTCTTCAATTAACCTCTTTGACGCCATCTGGGGTCACTCGGTGTGTGCCACTGGGTATGTGCCGCTGTTTAATTATAAAAACGAAATCCATTAAATTTATT